>NC_053446.1:28662630-28962630 GCF_007990345.1 Gossypium hirsutum
TCGCCGTCTTAACCCAAGTTCTTCGGAATTACCGATATAACCACAAGCACAATGCCTCGGGTCTTAACCCGGTATACAAACTCGCACAAATGCCTTCGGGTCTAGCCCGGATATATCAACTCGCACAAATGCTTCGGCTTAGCCGAAAAATCACAGCACAATGCCTCGGGCTTAACCCGGATAAAACACAGCATAAATGCCTCGGTCTTAACCTGGATAAAAACAGCACAAATGCCTTCGGGACTAGCCCGGATATCATTCAAATGCTCATGCACACATATATCAACAATCATGACACATCCTATTTCATTTCGTTACTAAGGCTCAAACACAGAACATTTAAAAACCTTCCAATTCGGCTCAATAGCCACACACAAGAGCATGATTCAATTGCTATACATAGTCTCTATGCACATTCGGCTATCCGTCAGTATGACAATCATTTCAATATAATTCAAGTAGGGTCATTACTCGAAGACTTACCTCGGATGTTGTCGAACGACTTCAATGGCTATTCAATTACTTTTTCCTTCCCTTTATCGGATTTAGTTCCCCTTTGCTCTTGAGCTTAAGTTCAACAAATTTTAAAATAGTCATTAATCGACTATTCAAGTATTACTTTCAGAATATAATATATATAGATTCGACTTTCACACACATAGATTACAGTAAGCTTTATAAAAATCAATAAATAATTCATTAGCAAATTTCATTAATGTTACAAATAATTACAATTTCCCTATAAGCTGACTTCCTGAGCAACAGTCACTAAAGTTTTATAACTGGAGCTACGAAACTCCAAATCAATTGCCGTAAATTTTCTTGACAGAAGACTCATTTATCTATTATCCATAAAATTTTCAAAATTTTAGTTTAGCCCAACAATACCAGATTTTTCTAAAGTCACCTTGTTCACTGTTTGACTAACTGACATCCTTCACTACGAATAATTTCTTGTAAGAATTCAAATATTTCTTGTTTATTTCATTTGAACTAGACTCATAAGGAGTCTAAGAACATAAATTTTATCTTAGGGCATTTTTGTACATTTATACTGATTTATAAAAACAGAACAGGGAATCTAGTAGTCGTTTTGACTCAGCCCGCAATACTTCAAATATCTCAAGATCGGTAACTCTTTGTTTTATAATTTCTTTTGCAAGAAACTAGACTCTTCAAGATTTATGACATAATTTACTCAGCTTCTAATTCAACTCCTACAAATTATGGCGATTTTCCAAAATCACCTTACTGCTGCTGTCCCAAGCAGATTATTACCAAATCAAATGCTAACATTTGCATTTCACCTTAGTAGCTAGCTTAGCAAACCTTAATTTAACATATAATTGTTCATAACACAATAAAGCATCCTCTCCATTCCATCAATTCAAAACACATACATTGCCCAATAGTATCCAAAATCATATTCGGCCTTAGTACACAACTTGTTAGCCGATTTTTCTCCATTTAGCAACTAATGCACATATGTGCTCATTTGTTAGACTCTACTTCACCTAACTACCATTTTCTTTTTCATCCAAATAACATGAACAACAACCATTTCTTGAACATTTTCTCTTCAACAATTCTTCATAAAACATAAAGACTATAACCCAATCTCATCCTTTAATAACTAAAACCGAATGCTCAAGACACCACACCATTTCAAATTTTGGTCATGGGTTAAGCAAAGAACTTAATGACTAACTAAAAAAAATGCTAAAAATCCAAGAATCATCCTTGAACTTACCTTGATTTAGCTAACCACCATAGCTGAATTTTTCAAAGCTTTTCTCTTCTAGGTACGGCAATGAGGAGCAAGGATGGAGAAACTTTGGTTTCTCCTCCCATTAACTAGTATTTATTAGCCTTATCCTTATTTCATTTGTAACACAAATTATTAGCATAAAATGTTGACACAAAATAATTATAATATGCTTAGTCCATAACATGGCCGGCCACCATCTAGAATTGGCCAATTTGACATGCAAGTACAAGCATTTTAACATGCATCAATAGGCCACTTTAACATTTGCCTATCACATTTCTAAATTTCTCACACAAGTCCTATTTAATAAAATTCACTTACAATTAACAAAATTCAAACATGAAATTTTCACACATGCATATATACATATAATAAGCTTCAAATATGGCGGTTAATTATTTTTATGACTCGGTTTTGTGGTCCCAAAACCACTTTCCGACTAGGGTCACATTTTGGGCTGTCACAACTCTCCCCCACTTAAGAAATTTTCGTCCCCGAAAATCTTACCGGTAAATAGTTTTAGGTATCGTTCTTTCATCGAGCTCTCAGTTTCCCAAGTAGCTTCCTCGATCCCGTGTTTGAGCCATAACACCTTTACTAACGGAACCCTTTGTTTCGCAACTCCTTCACTTCACGAGCTAGAATACGAATCGGTTCTTCTTCATAACTCAAGTCAGATTGAATTTCAACTTCTGAGGGATTAATCACATGTGACGGATCGGATCTATAACGTCGAAGCATCGAAACATGAAAGACTTCGTGAATCTTTTCAAGTTCAGGGGGCAAAATCAATCTATGCGCAACCGGACCAACTCGTTCGGAGATTTCGTACGGCCCAATGAATCTCGGACTCAACTTGCCCTTACGGCCAAATCTGAGTACCTTTTCCAAGGCGAAACTTTAAGAAACACTTTATCTCCCACCTGATATTCAATGTCTTTTCGTTTCAAATCCGCATACGATTTCTGACGATCTGTGGCTGTCTTCAGACTTTCACGAATTATTTTTACTTTCTGTTCGGCATCTTTAATCAAATCAACTCCGAAAATTTTACTTTCACCGAGCTCGGTCCAAAACAATGGTGTACGGCATTTACGACCGTACAAAGCCTCGTAAGGTGCCATCTTAATACTTGATTGAAAACTATTGTTGTAAGCGAATTCAATCAAAGGTAAATACCGTTCCCATGAACCACTAAACTCGAGGATGCAACATCTCAACATATCCTCAAGTATCTGAATTATCCGCTCGGATTGACCATCGGTTTGGGGGTGAAAAGCAGTGCTAAAATGCAGCTTGGTACCCAAAGCTTCTTGTAATTTCTTCCAAAATCGTGAGGTGAATCTCAGATCTCTATCCGACACGATAGAAATAGGTACCCCGTGTAATCTCACAATTTGAGAAACATACAATTCGGCTAGTTTATCCAATGAAAAATCCGTACGCACGGGATAAAGTGAGCCGACTTAGTCAGTCTATCAACAACAACCCAAATCGCATCCTTCTTACTTGCCGACAATGGCAGTCCGGACACAAAGTCCATTGTGACTCGATCCCATTTCCACTCGGGTATCATGATCGGCTGAAGTAATCCTGAAGGCACTTGATGTTCCGCTTTCACTTGTTGACATATTAAACATCTTGAAACAAAGTCGGAGATGTCTCGTTTCATACCATGCCACCAAAACTGACGTTTCAAATCATTGTACATTTTCGTACTCCCCGGGTGAATTGACATTCGGCTACAATGGGCTTCGTTCAGAATCATCGAAATGAGTTCTGAATTTCTTGGAACACACAACCGACTTCTGAACCTCAAACAATCGTCATCATCAATTTGAAATTTGGATTCCATATTCGAAACACATTCAGCCCATTTTGCAACCAATTCATCGTCGACTTTCTGAGCTTCACGAATTTGACGAATCAATAATGGTTTGGCCTTTAATTCAGCTACTAACACATTGTCGGGTAGAACAGACAAGTGCACATTCATCACTCGTAAAGCAAACAGTGATTTCCGGCTTAAGGCGTCCGTAACCACATTAGCCTTTCCCGGGTGGTAATCAATGACAAGCTCGTAATCTTTCAACAACTCAAGCCAACGTCTTTGTCGCAGATTTAAGTCTCTTTGAGTCATCAAATATTTGAGACTTTTGTGATCCGAAAATACATGGCACTTTTCACCAAATAAGTAATGTCGCCATATTTTTAAAGCGAACACGATGGCAGCTAGTTCGAGATCATGGGTCGGATAATTTTTCTCATGTGGCTTTAATTGTCTCGACGCATAGGCCACCACTCGACCTTCTTGCATCAATACGCAACCCAACCCAAGTAGGGATGCGTCACTATAAATGACAAACTCTTTGCCTGATTCGGGTTGCACTAAAATTGGAGCTTCAGTCAAATAAGTTTTTAGTTGATCAAAACTTTTCTGACATTTCTCCGTCCATTCGAACTTAACATCCTTTTGAAGTAGCTTCGTCATTGGTGTGGCTATCATCGAGAAACCTTTGACAAATCGTCGGTAATAACCGGCGAGCCCTAGGAAGCTCCGAACTTCGGTAATATTTCTTGGAGGCTTCCAGTTAAGTATGGCTGAAATTTTGCTCGGGTCAACTCGAATACCCGATGCGGATACCACATGACCCAAGAAGCTAACCTCTCTTAACCAGAACTCACACTTACTGAACTTAGCATATAACTGCTTATCCCGCAAAATTTGCAACACTAGTCTCAGGTGCTCAACATGTTCGGTCTCATCTCTTGAATAGACCAAGATGTCATCAATGAACACAACTACGAACCGATCCAAATATGGTCTGAAGATCCGATTCATCAAATCCATAAATATCGCAGGGGCATTAGTGAGCCCAAACGGCATCACTAAGAACTCGTAGTGACCATATCTCGTTCTGAAGGCAGTTTTGGGTATGTCCGAATCTCGAATTCGCAACTGATAATAGCCCGATCTCAAATCTATTTTTGAGAACACTGAGGCTCCCTTCAGTTGGTCGAACAAATCATCGATACGCGGTAACGGATATTTGTTCTTTATTGTCACTTTATTCAGCTGACGATAGTCAATGCACAACCTCATGGTTCCGTCCTTCTTTTTCACGAACAATACTGGTGCACCCCAAGGTGAGAAGCTTGGTCGAGCGAAACCTCTATCCGTCAATTCTTGCAACTGAGCTTTCAACTCTTTTAACTCGGTTGGTGCCATACGATACGGAGCTATCGAAATCGGCGTAGTCCCAGGTACAAGCTCAATACCAAACTCTATCTCCCGAACAGGTGGTAAACCCGGTAATTCTTCAGGAAAAATATTCGGGTATTCACAAACCACCGGCACAGATTCGGGTTTCTTTTCTAATTCTTTGTCATCAAGTACATATGCAAGGTATGCTTCGCACCCTTTTCTTACATATTTCTGGGCCAACATTGAGGATATTACAGCTAGCAACCCATCCAAGTCCGTAGACTCAACTCGGATTACTTCTTTATTTGCGCACCTCAAATCAATAGTCTTGCTTTTGCAATTCACAACCGCATCATGCACAGTCAACCAATCCAACCCGAGAATAACATCAAATTCATCAAACGGCAAAAGCATCAAGTCCGCCGGAAAACAGGAACCTCGAATTACTGGGGACATTTCTTACACACTTTGTCGACAAGCACGTAACGACCCAAGGGATTTGACACCCGAATTACGAACTCAGTAGACTCAATAGGTAAAGTCTTACTGGATGCTAAGGTTTCACATATGGAAGAATGAGTAGAACCGGGGTCAATCAAAGCAATTACATTAGTATCAAAGAGAGTAAAAGTACCGGTAATAACATCAGGTGAAGAAGCATCCTCGCGGGCACGTATAGCATAAGCTCTAGCAGGCGCACAAGCCTCGGATCTGGTCGTAGCATCTCTAGATCCTCTCTGACCACCACTAGCATTGTCCGTATTTCTAGATGGTCTACCTCGAGCAGTGGTAGCACCCGGTTTCCCACTCTGATTTACATTCTGTTCAGACAGCCTCGGGCAATCTTTAATGAAGTGGTCAACTGATCCGCACTTGTAACAGGAGCGGTCATGGAATCTACAACTCCCGAATGCCATTTACCGCAATGTCGACATTCCGTTCTGTCTCGACGTTCATTCCCAACACTGGCGACCGAAGTGCCTCGTGTACCCACAGGGGGTCGATCACGATCTCGTCTAAAAAGGCCCGAGGTGCCTCTAGACCGGCCCACATCATCTCGAAATTTCTTCGATGCCTGTTGAAGAGACTTTCCCGAGGATCTTTTACGAAACTCTCCAGTTCCCACATCAACTTTTTGTTTTTCTTTTCTAAGCTCTTCGGCTTTACAAGCTCGCTCGACAAGTACTACGAACTCTCGTATTTCAAGAATGCCAACGAACATTTTTATATCTTCATTCAGCCCATCCTCGAAGCGTTTACACATGATAGCCTCGGACGAAACACATTCCCGAGCGTATCTACTAAGTCTAACAAATTTTCGCTCTTAATCAGTAACTGACATAGAACCTTGCTTAAGCTCAAGAAATTCCTTCCGTTTTTTATCAACAAATCTTTGACTGATATACTTTTTCCGAAACTCAGTTTGGAAAAACTCCCAAGTTACTTGCTATCGGGGCACAACAGAAGTCAGAGTACTCCACCAATAGTAGGCAGAATCGCGTAGCAAGGAGATAGTACACTTTAGGCATTCATCGGGTGTACAAGATAGCTCATCGAATACCCGGATAGTGTTGTCCAACCAAAATTCAGCTTGCTCGGCATCGTCGCTATCCGTAGCTTTAAATTCAGTAGCCCCATGTTTTCGGATTCTGTCAACTGGGGGCTTATTTGACCTTATTTGGTCAGTTACCGGAGGTATTGTAGGTGCGGGGGTGGTATTTGTCGGGAATGGAGGTTGTGGAACAACCGTATTAGTTCAAATGTATTGGTTGAACCAATCATTCATCACGCTATAGAAAGCTTGTCTAGCTTCATCATTCGGGTTACTAGCATTAGGTTGAGAGTCCACCGGTGCTGTCCCTTGTGCGGGAGCAGGCGCTACACTCTCAAGATCATCAGCTACCGCTCGGTCGGGATCGGGATCCATTACTATAAATAAACACATTTGCAAATGTCAGAAATATCCACACTATCAAATAATCACATAAAATGGCATGTATAGCTAGACCCAACGCATTACGGTAGTCCTAGAATTGACTAAACCGTAGCTCTGATACCAATAAAATTGTAACACCCCGTACCCGAGTCCGTCGCCGGAGTCGGACACGAGGGGTTTGCAGACTTATATCACTTCTTTGCACAATCCATTTTAAAAATTTCCAGGCAGTTGGCTAACTGCATCACTGTCACCTTAAAAATCATATCTTGAGTTTCACAACTCAAAATTCAGTTTCGTAAATTTTCCCTGAACCTAGACTCATATTCCCATCTACATATTTTTTTCTAGAATTTTTGGTTGGGCCAATTAGTACAGTTTATTAGTCAAAGTCTCCCATGTTACAGGGATCGACTACACTGACCTTTGCGCATTACGACTTGGATATCTCCCTGAACAGAGCTTCAATACTGATGCCGTTTGTTTCTATAGAAACTAGACTCAGAGAGGAATCTATACATATATGGCATGACTCCTAATTATCTCTGGTTAATTTATAATGAATTTCCAAAGTTGGAACAGGGAATCCAGAAACCGTTCTGGCCCTGTCTCACGAGAACCTGAATATCTCTTAACATACTGTCCATATGATCGTTTTGTTACTTTCCTATGAAAATAGATTCATCAAGGTTCGTTTACATAATTTATTCACTATTTAATTCCATTCCTACTATTTTTAGTGATTTTCTAAATCTACATCACTGCTGCTGTCAGCATCTGCCTTTAAGGTAGACTTTACCTATTTCATAGTTTCCATGATTCAACTAGCCCTTTTAGCATAAATAGCACAAATTATGATAGTGATTAACCATTCCCATGGCCAATCCTTGTTAAGCATATCCACACCTCTCAATAACCATATCCATACCAAATGATTATAACATTATACTCAAACATATATAAGCCATTTTCGCATGGCTATCCAAAATTATACAAATCCAAAGGGTCCATGACCCACAACAAAAAGGGTAGTCCTATACATGCCATATCCAGAGTTCAACTAAAAGAGTACCAAAAGGGCTTTGATAGTGTGGATGACTTCGACTTCGATGATCCCGAATCCGATATCTAATGAACAAATCTATAAAACAGAGAGCCAAAGCAACGGGGTAAGCATTTTAAAGCTTAGTAAGTTTCAAGTAATGAAATCGGCTTTGACTAAAGTATTACATTCACATAGCTAAATGAATCACTTTATTAATACACATTCTCATAAACATACTTACTTCACATTTCATCAACATATACACACAAGGTATTAACCTATCTAAAAGCCGAAAGTTCGTTAGTCGATTGATCGAATACTATTTAAAACGAATCGACTTTTCCGATGCACACGCAAACATACCTTATCGTTTGGGTTTTTCGAGCGTATTAATTGAATTTATTACAGCACAACACGCTCACCTTCGAACCCAAGTTTCTTCGGAATTTAGCCGGATATAACCACAAGCACAATTGCCTTCGGGTCTTAACCCGGGTATAGCAACTCGCACAAATGCCTTCGGGTCTTAGCCCGGATATATCAACTCGCACAAATGCCTTCGGGTCTTGACCCGGATAAAATCACTAGCACAAATGCCTTCGGGTCTTAACCCGGATAAAATCACTAGCATAAATGCCTTCGGGTCTTAACCCGGATAAAATCACTAGCACAAATGCCTTCGGGACTTAGCCCGGATATCATTCAAATGCTCATGCACACATATATCAACAATCATGAAACATCCATATTTCATTTTCGTTACTAAGACTCAAACACAGAACATTTATTAAACCTTTCCAATTTCGGCTCAATAGCCACACACAAAGAGCATGATTTCAATTGGCTTTATAACATAGTCTCTATGCACATTCGGCTATCCGTCATAGTATGACTAATCATTTCAATATAATTCAAGTAGGGTCATTACTCGAAGACTTACCTCGGATGTTGTCGAACGACTTCAATGGCTATTCAATTACTTTTTCCTTCCCTTTATCGGATTTAGTTCCCCTTTGCTCTTGAGCTTAAGTTCAACAAATTTTAAAATAGTCATTAATCGACTATTCAAGTATTACTTTCAGAATATAATATATATAGATTCGACTTTCACACACATAGATTACAGTAAGCTTTATAAAAATCAATAAATAATTCATTAGCAAATTTTCATTAATGTTTACAATATAATTACAATTTTCCTATAAGCTGACTTCCTGAGCAACAGTCACTAAAGTTTTTATAACTGGAGCTACGAAACTCCAAATCAATTGCCGTAAATTTTTCTTGACAGAAGACTCATTTATCTATTATCCATAAAATTTTCAAAATTTTTAGTTTAGCCCAACAATACCAGATTTTTCTTAAAGTTCACCTTGTTTCACTGTTTGACTAAACTGACTATCCTTCACTACGAATCAAATTTCTCATTGTAAAGAATTCAAAATATGTTCTTGTTTATTTCATTTGAAACTAGACTCATTAAGGAGTCTAAGCACATAAATTTTATCTTAGGGCCATTTTTGTACAATTTATACTGATTTTATAAAAACAGAACAGGGAATCTAGTAGTCGTTTTGACTCAGCCCCACAATACTTCAAATATCTCAAGATCGGTAACTCTTTTGTTTTTATAATTTCTTTTGCAAGAAACTAGACTCTTCAAGATTTAATGACATAATTTACTCAGCTTCTAATTCAACTCCTACAAATTATGGCGATTTTCCAAAATCACCTTACTGCTGCTGTCCCCAAGCAGATTATTACCAAATCAAATGCTAACATTTGCATTTCACCTTAGTAGCTAGCTTAGCAAACCTTAATTTAACATATAATTGTTCATAACACAATTAAAGCATCCTCTCCATTCCATCAATTCAAAACACATACATTGCCCAATAGTATCCAAAATCATATTCGGCCTTAGTACACAACTTGTTAGCCGATTTTTTCTCCATTTAGCAACTAATGCACATATGTGCTCATTTGTTAGACTCTACTTCACCTAACTACCATTTTCTTTTTCATCCAAATAACATGAACAACAACCATTTCTTGAACATTTTCTCTTCAACAATTCTTCATAAAACATAAAGACTATAACCCAATCTCATCCTTTAATAACTAAAACCGAATGCTCAAGACACCACACCATTTCAAATTTTGGTCATGGGTTAAGCAAAGAACTTAATGACTAACTAAAAAAAATGCTAAAAATCCAAGAATCATCCTTGAACTTACCTTGATTTAGCTAACCACCATAGCTGAATTTTTCAAAGCTTTTCTCTTCTAGGTACGGCAATGAGGAGCAAGGATGGAGAAACTTTGGTTTCTCCTCCCATTAACTAGTATTTTATTAGCCTTATTCCTTATTTCATTTTGTAACACAAAATTATTAGCATAAAATGTTGACACAAAATAATTATAATATGCTTTAGTCCATAACATGGCCGGCCACCATCTAGAATTTGGCCAATTTGACATGCAAGTACAAGCATTTTTAACATGCATCAATAGGCCACTTTAACATTTGCCTATCACATTTCTAAATTTTCTCACACAAGTCCTATTTAATAAAATTCACTTACAATTAACAAAATTCAAACATGAAATTTTCACACATGCATATATACATATAATAAGCTTCAAATATGGCGGTTAATTATTTTTATGACTCGATTTTGTGGTCCCGAAACCACTTTCCGACTAGGGTCACATTTTGGGCTGTCACATTTCACCTCCGCATGGGATAGTGGATCACTTACGGGATACATCCGTACCTATGTCTTCCTGAGATTTTCATCTCCGCATGGCCATAGGGAAATGTATTCTGCTGAACTGAACTTGGTCCGTATGAGCCTATAATGGGTGAAGATTGAGGAATCTGCTGGTTCAGGTACCCTTACCTTAGAGCCAAACTACATATAGTGAACCCTAGTTGCCTACATTAGGAATAATTACACCAAACCCTAGTGGTTTCCCGAGTAGATGCTCAATTTGTTTCTTTCTTGCTTACTTTTGTTTTGCACTAGCCTGTTTCGTTTTGCCATGGTTATGATTGCATTGAATTTTCATCATAGAAAAGATGTGTTGATTCACGTTCAGTATCTAAATAGACAGCTTGTCATAAGAAAATGAATTTCTTGATAAAGTGGGAGATAATACGGTCATCCGAATATAGTCCGAAAAAACGTAACAAGAGAAAGATGATGGTCTAAGGGAGGACTACGCAACTTTGCTTCGTTGCCCGAGGATTCAAGTTGATAAAGATTATTCGAGAGTCGTCAATCTCCCGACCTTTTAAAGAGAAGGCAACGAGCATCACGAGGATGAATAAGCAACAATTCGCGGCCCGGATCAAGCAAAAAGGAGATAGAAGAGACACCTTTTTTGGAAAGTTTACGAGATTTTAACATCCGAATATGAAGAAAAGGATTGATGTCTTCACCTGGAGTATGAGGGCAATGCCATATAAATATTCATTTTATGTAAAGAGATTTGTTTTCTAGAAAAGTTGTTCTAATAGAATTGAATCAAAATCAACGCCTCTCTTCTTTTGCATTTATAGAATTAATTGCATTCATGCATTAGCTTTGCATTGCATCATATACATCTCACAAAATGACCCTAATATTTTGGCAGTTATCCTAAAATATCGATACACGAGGAAGAAATAAAGTAATGGACCAAAGATTGGAAAGATCTGAACAACTCCAAAGGGAGAAGTAGGACCAGCTACTGCTACAAGAGCGTTAGCTAAGGTCCAACAAAAGATGATGGACAATAAAAATGAAGTTCTGTGAAAGAGTTAAAAGAAACTTTCACATCAATGTCATACATGAAGACAACTGAAAAGGGACCTTGTTAGACATCTACCCTTATAAACTTGGGAGTGTTCTGAATAATCGGACTGCAGAAGAAATTCTTGTAGTATTTAGAGCTTACTTAGAGTAATATTCAGAACACACTTGTTGCTTTCAGCCTAGAGGCAATAAGAACTTATTTGTGAAATAGGCTCGTGTCTGAACGTCATTATTTTAATGAAATGCATCTTTGCGATCATTTTTTGAGCCAATATTCTTTCATTCTTTACGAATAATTTTTTTTTATTCTTTCATTCTTTTGGATTTTCTTCCAAATCAATCTTTCATTCATAATCATACTGTACAGATAATTATTTTTAAATTCGTACATTCTTTGTATATTATTTTGTACCTACAATAGGTCCCTGGATATCAATGACATGAGTGACGCTGCTACAGACTCAGAATCTCCTTTTGAGTGAGACATGTGTTTAGAGGGATCTCATGACTTTGAAGATGACATAGATTTTAGCCTATTTTTGGATCTGTTAAGAATGGTAGAACAAGTCGAGAAACGGATCTTACCCTACAAAGAATCATTGGGATACATGACTTCTCATTATGTGGGGCATAAAGGTCATTTGGTCGATCTCCCCAAAAGAGTCTGACAGTCATTGATTCATCATTGTGGTCATCAATTACTTTACTAAATGGGTGGAAGCTGCTTCATATGCCAATGTCACAAAGTCGACAATTAGCAAATTCTTGAAGAACCATATGTCAGTATAGAACATAAAAAGGATCATATCTAACAATATATTAAATTTGAACAACAGCATAATATCAAAAGTTTGCAGTCTGTTCACGATTAATGCCATATCGCCAAAAAAAAAGATGGCGCAAAAAAAAACTCTGCCAGGGCAATGCCTTTCTCCTGGGCCTATCGCGGTTTTACCGATTGAAGACAAGATTCATTCTCTCTGAGTTTTTGGATCCAAGCCCGATTGAAGAGGAATGTTCAAAGTTATCCATCATGGTCAAATGCGCCAAAAGCAAATGATGCGAGCTCACAAAAAAGGTCCGTCCTAGAGAATTCCATGAGAGAGACCTGGTATTGAAGAAGATCCTTCCATACAAAAAGAACTTCATCCCAAGCTAGAAAGGACCTTATGTGGAAGGCCTTATCTAGAAAAGCGTCGATTTTGATTAGAAGGGATAGCAAGGACATGCCTAATCCTATGAGTTCAGATTCAATCAAAAAAATATTTCAAAAAAAACCAAAAGAAAGAAAAAAGAAAAAGAAAAGAAAAAGGAGAGGCCAAGGTGAAAATCTGCAAAGGACGCCTTGAGACCAAAGGGGATTTGAGTTGAAAACCTGAAAAGGGTGGCTCAAATTTTGATCAGAATGGGAAATGAGGTAATCAGAGCAGCTCAAATTTTGATCAGATTGAGGCATGTGATGATCTTGCTATACCTAAATCAATAGGAAAGGGTAAGCGACATCTTGGGGCATCGACAGAGTACTGTAGATCTTTTAAACACATGTCAAACTCAGAATGGTCTTCAGGAAATATGTACAAAGAAGTTCAAGCTACGATATTGGGGGCACCTAGTTTTTATACTATTTGCTTATTCTTGGAATACTTCTTTCTTTTTCAAGATACAAGTCAATTCCTCTTTTATTCTCAATATTCTTGATAATTTATTCATTTCGAGCTATGCTCTCAAATCAATTCTATTTTATCCAGCGTTATGTTCTTTTGCAAGCATGTTGCATTGGAATAATGATTAATGGACTAATAAAACTTTCACAAGGGAAGTTTTGCATATTACTCTAGAAGTTTCTAAATAATACAGTAACCTGAAATAGGACTATTGTTTAGAACACACCAAGTTTAAAGGTTGAAATGTCTAAGAAAAAAAGTCTAAATTAAGACTGTTCTTTCAGATTTTGTTGTCCAAATATTGATTGAACGAGATGATAAGATATCTTGTTGGTGACAAAACTTCAATGAACAAACAAGCAATGATTACCAAGGCGAGCAATTTGATCAAACTTTGAAATTCATAGTGGGGGGCAATTTGATCAAGTGTTTCTTTGGAAATGCCAGTCGAGTAAGAAGGTGTTGCAGCACGTCAGTGATAAAGCCTTAATAAACTTTGAACAACAACAACCTAAGCGATAAAAAAAGATCATTCTTGAAAAATGACATTCCGCATTCATACAAACATCATTCATACGCATCTCGTTAGGAGCACTTGATTCATTTTGATCATGACATCCTAATCACTATGCATAATTAATTGAATTATATAGGTCATGTTCCTCAGAGAACAAACCGGTGAAACTTCAGCCTTATCTCCTTGAGAAATAGTGGAGTAGGTTGAAAATAGCAGATCTTGTCTTCTTGTATTGGCAGTGAAGTAGATCGAAGATACCAGTCTTGTCTCCTTGAACAGCAGTGGAGTAGGTTGAAGATGGCAGATCTTGCCTTCCTGTACTGGCAGCAAAGCAGATCGAAGACACCAGTCTTATCGCCTTAACGTTGCAATGGAATAGATTGAAGAGTGAATCTTACTTCCCTGGCATTGTAGCAGAGTAGATTTAAGCCACGATGGTGAATCTTATCTCCCTGGCGTTAAGGCTTGGATTAGCTGAAGTGGTGCGGATTGAAGCTGTGGGCAGCGAATCCTATCTCTTTGGGATTATAGTGGAATAGATTGAAGCCACAACGGCGAATCTTACTCCCATGGCAGTGTAGTGGAATAGATTGAAGCCACAACAGCGGATCTTGTTTCCCCGACATTGCAATTAAAAAGATTGAAGCCACAACGACGAATCTTACTTCCTTAGCGGTGCAGTGGAACAGAATGAAGCCACGACGGCGGATCTTGTTTCCCTAACATTGTAATTAAAAAGATTGAAGCCACAACGGTGAATCTTACTTCCTTGGTGGTGCAGTGAAACAGATTGAAGCTACGACGGCGAATCTGATTTCCCCGACATTGCAATTAAAAAGATTGAAGCCACAATGGAGAATATTACTTCCTTAGCAGTGCAGTGGAACAGATTGAAGCCACGACGGTGGATCTTATTTCCCTGACATTGCAATTAAAAAGATTGAAGCCACAACGGCGAATTTTACTTCCATAGCGGTGCAGTGGAATAGATTGAAGCCACGACGGTGGATCTTGTTTCCCCGACATTGCAATAAAAAATATTGAAGCCACAACGGTGAATCTTACTTCCTTAGCGGTGCAGTGGAACAGATTGAAGCTATTACGGGAATTTGATTTCCTAGATATTGCAATTAAAAAGATTGAAGCCACAACGATGAATCTTACTTTCTTAGTGGTAGAGTGGAACAGATTGAAGCTACGACGGTGAATCTGATTTCCCCGACATTGTAATTAAAAAGATTGAAGCCACAATGATGAATCTTACTTTCTTAGTGGTGCAGTGAAACATATTGAAGCTACGACGGTGAATTTGATTTCCCCGATATTGCAATTAAAAAGACTGAAGCCACAACGGCGAATCTTACTTCCCTGGTGGTGTAGTGGAACAGATTGAAGCTGCGACGGCGAATCTGATTTCCCTGACATTGTAATTAAAAAGATTGAAGCCACAACGGTGAATCTTATTTCCCTGGCGGTGTAGTGGAACAGATTGAAGCTACGACGGCGAATCTTGTTTCCCCGACATTACAGTTAAACAGATTGAAAACAACGAATCTTATCTCCCTGAAGATGCAGCGGACCAGATTAAAGCCAATAATCCTATCTCCCTAAAGTTGCAGTGGAGTAGATTAAAATAATAGATATTATCTCTCTGAAGTTGTAGTAGAGTAGATCGCATTAGGTCTTATCTCCCTGAGGTTGCAGCGGAGTAGACTGAGTAAGTAGGTCTTATCCTCCTGAGGTTGCAGTGGGGCAGGCTGAAAATGGCGGATCTTATCTCTCTGAGGTTGCAGTGGAACAGATTAAAGCTAATAATTCTATTTCCCTGAAGTTGCAGTGGAGCGGATTAAAATAATAGATCTTATCTCTCTGAAGTTGCAGTAGAATATATCGCATTAGGTCTTCTCTCCCTGAGGTTGCAGTGGAGCAGACTGAATAAGTAGGTCTTGTCCCCCTGAGGTTGCAGTGGGGCAGACTGAATATGGCGTATCTTATCTTTCTAAGGGTGCAATGGAGCAGATTAAAGCCAATAATCCTATTTCCCTAAAATTGCAGTGGAGCTGATTAAAATAATAGATCTTATCTCTTTGAAGTTGCAGTAGTGTAGATCGCATCAGGTCTTATCTCCCTGAGGTTGTAGCGGAGCAGATTGAGTAAGCAGGTCTTATCCCCCTGAAGTTGCAGTAGGGCAGACTGAAGATGGCATATCTTATCTCCCTAAGGTTGCAGTGGAGCAGATTAAAGCCAATAATCTCATCTCCCTGAAGTTACAGCGGAGCGGATTAAAATGATAGATCTTATCTCTCTAAAGTTGCAGTAGAGCAGGTCGCATTAGACTTTTCTCTAAAGTTGCAGCAGAACAAGTTGAAGTTACAAGTTTTATCTCCCTGAGTTGCAGTGGAGCAGACTGAAGATAGCAAATTTTGTTCTCTTGAGAAGTTACAAGCTATAAATCCAATCTCTCTGATATGGTAGTGGAGAGGATCGAAGCACCAATTCCTATACCTCTGAAGATGCAGTAGGATGGAATGAAGCTAATTGAAGCCGAGCACTCAAAGAAGTTAGAACCCAGCAAGACCGAGCAAAATTGGCCCTTTTATAGTCTTTACACCGTTCTCGTTACACAACAATTAGCAAAGAGAGGCAGCTGTAATAGGCCAATTTAGCTTGGGCTCATAAAAAATAATAAACCCAAAATAATAAAATAAAGTCTAAGTCCAGTACAAAATTATATCATTTGGCCCGATCAGAATGTCCCATTACTTGAAAAGGTTGAAGGTTCATCTACAAGCTTATGGAAACATATTCTTCAAGGATATGCAATCTTAGATATGATATATGCAATCTTAGAAGATATGATTTTGTAATCTTAGAGATTTAAGTTGTAGGTACCCTTTAATCTTAGCCGTTGATGTAATTGATCTGTACCGTTGGATTTGGAGAGGCTCAACTATAAATAGAGACATCTCCCTTCATTGTAACACACTGGAGTTGGGAGTAATAATAATTATTAAGAGTATTCACTCAAATTTCTCTCTCTCTTGCGTTCTTATTTTCTGTGGCTTGTTCTTATTTTGTTGATTTGTGTATAATTTATTTATTGATTTGTATATTGTTGATTTCAAATCTCTTTTTCCCTTATTATTCATTTTCAAATTCATTATTTTCAAATTTGTTTACATTTTATTTTACCTTATATATTTTTTTATTTTAAATTCATTGGTCTTTGATTATTGATGCTATTTAATCCTCTATTTGTTATTTTAGTTTTTTATTATAAATACTATTATGTGCCATCATTAATCTTGTATCATTATTATTTCCTTTTTTATGCCTTTAAATTTCAAATTTTGTTATATATATGCATGTATACACACATACGTTTTATAATATATATATATACGTACACATTTTTTAATTTTTATAAATATATATATACACATACTTTTATATATTTTCTATGTTTCATAATTCTATATACATACTTATATATATATATTTTACATATTAAAATATGTATATTTATATATATTTTTATTTTTTTATTTTTTATAATTCACATACATATTTATTTTTCTTATATGTACATATATATATTTTTATATTTTATAATTTTTATCTATTTTCTTTGTTATTATTATTGCTTTACTTGATGTTTATTTATTTATTTATTCACATGATCATTATTATCATTATTATATTCTTTAAATGCTTCGGTTTTATTTGTTTATTTACTTGATATTGTGTATACATGATTGATTTGTTTTTTTATTTATCTTTTCATTATTATTATTATTGTTGTTTTTGTTCTTGATCATGCTATTTATATTTACATTATCACAATTGTTACTCCATTATATAATTTTTACCCAAATTCGTATAAAAAGAAAATTTTGAAAAATAAAGCCAATACTCGGTATTTGGAATCTTCGAAAGGATTGAGCCCTAACGTATTGGGTTCCAACTCTTTCGTTGAATCTGAATAATCGAGAATGCTCTTTAATCAAAATATAAATAAAAAGCTCATTATCGAGAATTCAATATGTTGTGTCCTAACGCATTGGATATGATATGTTGTTTTCTTAATATGAGGATTTTTTTTCTAAAAATAATAAAGGATTCAATGTTTAGAGTTTTGGAGAAATTGTGCCCTAACGTATTGGGCTGCGATTTCTTCATCTGACTTAAACAATTGAATATCCTTTTAAATTTTATTGCACGAGTTTTTTTGGACAAGCTCGTTTTTGAGGAAGTGAAATATATACCCTAACTCATTGGGTGTGACATTTTCTCTTTTCAAAATGAGAGGGTCTTATCGAGTAACTTATTTTATATAAGTTTAAAAAAAAACAAAAGATCGTATTTTAAATCTCTTCAAAGTTTTTAATTTTCGACATTAAGAAATTAATTAATTAACTAGGTACCAATTTTTGGGCGTTACGAGGGTGTTAATCCTTCCTCGTACGTAACCGACTCCCGAACCCGTTTTTCTGAATTTTGTGGACCAAAATCGTTGTTTTAATAAACTCAAATCGCTTATTAAAAATAATCATTTTTTTCGTGGACCAAAATCATTGTTTTAATAATGTCAAATCGTTTATTAAAAATATTTACTTTTTGAGGTGACCCGATTACACCTAAATAAAAAGGATCGGTGGCGACTCCCATTTTTATTTTTATTTTTATTTTTTTGAAATCCAAGTCGACCCTGTTTTTTAAAATAAAAATGGTTTCGACATTTGTGTTTGTGGAGCTAATTTTATTCATAAAAATAGTTTCCACACGTAATACTTATTTTGTCACTTATTCTATACATAAATTCTTATTTCAATATTTTAAAATTTATCATTATATCTAAAATTTTATATGTCATGGTAGATCCTTTTTATTATTATTGATGAGTCAAAACTGTAAGGTTTTTTTTTTTTTTACATGTATCGTTTTATGTGGTGTGTAGTTTTTTAATAGAAAACACGAGATATTTAAGTAACAAATTAACAAAAAGAAAATGAGAATTTGTGTATAGAAATAGTATAAGGGCAAATAAGTACTAAATTTTTTACTATGATTTCTCAATTGTTTTCCTTATCCACAAAAATACAGGCAAGATATGTCAGTGATCCATCGTGAAAACAACTTAACCCAATCAATCCTCCATTTATAGGAGCCTCGATCTGAATTCATTTTCAAGATCAAAAGGAAATGATGGATGTGAGGGTGAAGCTTTTAATCCTTTTGGCAACCTCACTCTTGATTTACTCGCTCATAGTTTTACTCAAAGTCCTGTATGACTACTGGTGGGTGCCTCTCCGTATACAACACTTCTTGAATTCACAAGGACTTAAAGGGCCTCCTTACAAGTTCATCCATGGATGCAACAAACAAATTAACAAAATGAGAAGTGAAGCATTAAGCAAACCTATGGGGCTGACACATGACATACTTCCCAGAGTTTTCCCTCATTATTACTCCTGGATCAACTTATACGGTGAGTGACAAACATCAAATCAAATGTATTTTTTTTCACTATGAGTCTAACTTCTAGTTTCCAGAAATAATTGGTTTTTTCTTTTCTTTTTTTAAATTGAGTTGATTAGGAAAGAACTATCTTTCTTGGGACGGTGTTCAAGCTCAGGTGGTGACTACTGACCCAGAACTAATAAAAGAGGTTCTTAAAAATAGTGAACAAACTTTTCGGAAAAGGGAACCCCCGATCTATGTTGGCAGGCTATTGGGGGATGGGCTTGTTACAACTGAAGGAGAAAAATGGGCGAAGAAGAGGAAGTTGGCCAACTATGCTTTCCATGGGGAGAGTTTAAAGGTAAAATATTGTGGGTGATTTGAGTTATTAATTCTTGGTTACATTTAACACATTGGAGGATGGTTTCGGCAGAACATGACTCCAGCAGTAATTGCCAGCGTTGAAACAATGCTAGACAAGTGGAAAGACAAAGAAGGAAAAGAGATCGAAGCATTCCAAGAATTTAGAATCTTGACTTCAGAAGTCATATCAAGAACAGCTTTTGGTAGCAGTTACTTCGAAGGAGAGAAGATTTTTTACATGTTGCAGAAGCTCGCAGATATTGTGAGCCGCAATTCAAACAAGTCTAGGATTCCAATCCTCAGGTATGTTTGTTTATGTTGGTTGAGTGTTAAGGAGATTAGTACAGGTCTTGAGTTTGAACCTTGTTACTGTTTGATGACATCGATTTGATTTTGCAGCAAGTTTTGGAAAACTGACGATGACATTGAGTCAGAGAAACTTGCTAGAGAAATACAAGATTTGGTTATAGAGATTGTGAAGAAAAGAGAAAACAAAGTTTCGAGTGGAGGAGCAGAGAGCTTCGGCAGTGATTTTCTGGGATTATTAGTAAAAGCGTTTAATAATTCAGATGAAAAAAACAAGATTTCAATGGAAGATTTGGTTGATGAGTGCAAAACATTTTATTTTGCCGGACAAGAAACTGTTAACGCCTCACTTGCTTGGGCAGTGCTGGTTTTGGCTATCCATAGAGATTGGCAAGACAAAGCAAGAAGAGAGGTGATGGAGATATTCGGTAAACAAAATCCACACTCCGAAGGCCTTGCCGAACTCAAAATCGTAAGCAAATATGATAGCTTACTTGTATTATTGTTTTCCGTTTAAATGAAACTGAAATCTAACTTATGTTATCCATCCCCTTTTTGCAAACAGATGAGCATGATCATTAATGAAACTCTACGATTGTATACTCCCTTAAATGGGATGGTAAGAAGAGCTAGAAGACAAGTTCAAGTGGGAAAGCTAGTCTTGCCTGCTGAAGTAGATGTTTTGATCCCAAACATGGCACTTCACCATGACCCTGAGTTATGGGGAGACGATGCCCATGTTTTCAAACCGGAGAGGTTCGAGGAAGGGATCGCGAAAGCTACCAAGTACAATGCGGCTGCATTTATTCCTTTCGGAATGGGACCTCGAGCTTGTGTCGGGATGACCTTTGCAATCAATGAAACAAAGACTGCTCTTTCCATGATTCTACAAAGATACACCATTTCTCTCTCCCCTGCGTATGTTCACTCACCCGCACCTCGTATCACAGTTCAACCACAACATGGGATTCAAGTTATGCTCAATTCACTGTCTAATGATGCTTAAACTAGGCGCTGTTGATCTGTAACGCCGTAATCAATGAGTAAACTCTGGTGTCGGACTCTAGTAATGTTTGTTCAGTTTGACCTGCCATGCACTTTGCCAATTCCCCATGTTCGCATGTCTGTGAATGTTAGGTTGTAGAATTATTAGAGTTCTTTATTTTCTCTAAAATATATGTAAATGCTTCTATTAGATCCGGAGATCTGATATGAGAACATATCCAAATATATTAGGAGACTTCAAGAAGTTTAGTTTAATCGTATTGATTCAATTTGGTAACATTACAAGAAAGCAGTAGCATACATATCAAAATTTATTATACTATATCTCTTAAGAAACACCCAATGAAGTTGATGATAAACACGAAAAATCCTAAGCAATTTAGTTATTGAGTAAACTCCTTATAACTACGTTCTGGGATATCCTTGATGATATCCCGTAAAAGATCGAAGTAGAGGGGCAACTGTGCAAGTGCAAAGAAGGAAACAGGCAAACTTGTTACTATGTAAATCGGTAAAGCTGCAACCTTTAGCCTATCTCTAAGTTCGAAGAAATGGCCTGCACAAAATGAGACTAGTATTGCAGTTATTGAAGTGAACAATGCTGTTAGGCCGATAATGAGTCTCCAGGGCAATTTACAAGCAAAATCTCTCTTCCAATCGGGAAGTCAGGATTACTAGGAAAAATACCAATGCAATTTAAGTACCAACTAGGTATATATTAACACTTTTTATGTTTGCTCAAATTTGGCCTTACTTGAAATAAGTACTTAAAATTTTGCTTAAGTCCACTCATATTTTGTAAATAATTAACTCAAACTCATTTTAATCTTGTCTATATTATTTAAAAAATAAAAAATATTTATATTATTTTTAATTTAATATTTAATAATTTTATTTTTTAGGCATGAACTCAACCTATTTTTTAAGTGAGCCTAAATTTTTTACTAAAGCTTATTTTTTGAAACTACTATTTTTATTCAAATCTTTTTAAATTTTGGCTGAATTTTCACAATGTATGAATAAGTTTACTGACTATTTGTAGTTTAAAATGTTTTTATTTGAAATATTAATACATTAAAGTTTAATAATAAAATATTTTTAATATTTTAATACTCTCAATATGTTAATGATTATATAACCAAAGAATAAAAATAATAATAACATTTTCACAGCAAATCTCGACTTTTTTTCTTCATTTTCGGAAACGTGCTTCTAGAGAATCAAATTTTTAATAGGTGATGTTTTGGCTTATTGTGGGCATACTTACCTCGAATAACGAACCTGTTGACAGCACCTATTAAAAAGACAAAAAAAAATCATTAAAAATCCCAAAAAACTAAAACTTGCAAAATTATAAAAAACAATAATTTATTTTGAAAATTATAAAAAAATTAAATGATGTGGATGTGAAACTTGAATAATTAAATGACGTGGATGTGAAACTTGAATAATTAAATGGAGTTTTTTTATAAAATTATTATAAAAAAATAAAAGATAATCAAAATATTATAATTTTTTTATTTATCAAAATATTATAATTTTTTTATCTACCAAAATATAAAAAATAAAAAACAGAAAAAAAACCTGACAATAGCCTGATCAGGCCAATCACATTGGCGGCACCAATGGTGCTAAAGAGATTGGCGGCATCAATGGTGCCAAAAGACTAAAATGTAACTATCTGCAGTTTCAAGGACTTGACATGCAAATTTACCATTTTGAATTTTGAAAGTGAATCCATGCTGTGTGCATGTGGGGCGCACTAAAATTAAAATGTGGCTAATTGTCTTCTAAGCCATCCTTTTATTATTTTCTTTTTATTCCCCTTCAACTCACTTTTTTATTTAATAAACAAGCCCTCAACCTATTTTTGTAGTTAAATAAGCTCTTAATCTATGATTTTTACTCATAAAAGTCCTCAAACTAATTTGCATTTTATGTATTATTTTGATAATTTGATGAGAATAGTTTTATGATTATTTTAATTAAATAAACTATTCTCATTTAATAACTCTATTTTAATTTTAAAAAAAATTAAGTAAACTATTTTAATTTAATTTTTTTAAATTAAAATAGAGTTATTAAATGAGAGAATTCTAATTAAGTAATAACTCTATTTTAATTTAATAAACTATTCTCATTTAATAACTCTATTTTAATTTAAAAAAATTAAATGAGAATAGTTTATTAAATTAAAATAGAGTTATTAAATGAGAATAGTTTATTAAATTAAAATAGAGTTATTACTTAATTAGAATTCTAAGTATCTTAATTACCACTTAACTAATATTAGATTTAATTAAAAAATTAATAGAAATATCAGGTATGCCTTATTGAAAAACTAGAAGTAATAATAAAACTGATCACCCATAAATGTAACCCAAATAGAAAAAATAAATTATAATTATAAACTATTCTCATCAAATTACCAAAATAATACATAAAATGCGAATTAGTTTGAGGACTTTTATGAGTAAAAATCATAGATTAAGAGCTTATTTAACTACAAAAATAGGTTGAGGGCTTGTTTATTAAATAAAAAAGTGAGTTGAAGGGGAATAAAAAGAAAATAATAAATAAGGAGGGCTTAAAAGATAATTAGCCACATTTCAATTTTAGTGCGACCCACAGCAGCAATTCACTTTCAAAATTCAAAATAGTAAATTTGCATGTCAGGTCATTGAAACTGCAGATAGTTACATTTTAGTCCTTTGACACCATTGGTGCCGCCAATGTGATTGGCCTGATCAGGCTGTTGTCAGGTTTTTTTTTCTGTTTTTTGTTTTTTTTTTGTATATTTTAGTAAATAAAAAAATTTATAATATTTTGGTAAATAAAAAAAATTATAATATTTTAGTCATTTTTTATTTTTTATAATAATTTTGTAAAAAACCCAATTAAATGATATGTGTTTATTTAGAATTTTAAACTTTTATAAAATTTTATGAATTTTTGTCTTTTTAGAAGAACCTAGAATTCCAAACAAACACGTTTCTATAAAAAGACAGTAATCAATAATAGAGGGGAGAAGCGGTTGAAGTGATAAAGGAGAGTTTGTAGATGTTCACATTTGTTTCATTTGTTTAAGAGGGTTTCTTTCTAAACAAAAAAAAAATGTTCAAACAGAAAAAATAAAAAATGTGTTTTGTTCTCACGAAATTTTAGATTTTATGAAATTTATGTTATTTTCTTGGAAAATAACATAAATTTCTTAAAATATATAAAAAATTCAGAAAAGAAAAAAATAAAATCAAAAGAAAATACCATAAAATTTTTTTAAAAATTCATAAAAGTTTACAAAAACTTAAAATTCTAAACAAACAATTTTTTTTTAAAAATTATGATTTTTTTAATTATTCAAGTTCCACATACTTATCATTTAAATTTTTTTTATAATTTTCAAAAATAAATTATCATTTTTTTATAATTTTACAAGTTTTAGTTTTTTTGGTATTTTTAATATTTTTTTATTTTTAATAATTTTTTAAATTTTGAGTAATTTTGTTAAGTGCATGATAATTCGATTAAATTTAAAAAAACAAGGTTGAGATAAAAAGTTATCCAAATAAAGAGTCATCTTTATTAATTTTAAAAAAAAATTAAGAATATATAAATACAAAATAAAGAATATACAAAATAATACAGACTTTAGTTGTATTCGAATGACAAAAAGAGGTATGAAGCAAAATTTAATTGGAAAATGAAAATAAGGGTTCTTGAACTCCGCAAAATTCATTGCTATTTGATTCTCATATTCTTCCTCTAATTTTCTTTCTTCAAAAATTGAATAACAAATAATTATGCTTCGAAGCAATTTTTTTAGAATATTTCGAAATTTTTTTATTTATTTTTATGTATTTATATATTCTTACTTTCTTTTTAAAAATTTATAATTTTTATATAAAAACAACGTTAATTCAATAAAATTATAAAAATTAAAATTAAAATTATTATATTAATTTAAAAAAATGACTAGTCATCTTTTGTTAGTCACTTTAATGGTTAAGTCACTAAAACAGACAATTCAAAATATTAATATATTAAATTTTATTAATAAATTATTTTTAATATTTTAATAATCAATATTAATATAAACAACCATTTTTCATGCGACGAGTGTATAATCATACTGGAGCACATGACATTACAACTCGGTCTATCGGTGGATGGGTCAGTCGTCACGGGAGCAACGATCATTTCTGGTAAAGAGGATCTCTACACGACATTATTGGGGAAGGTCCTGAACAAGTTTGATGGTGGCCGGATATCGATGAATTTGATGACGAAAAATGTAAATAAGCTTCCTGCGGATGCGACCGAGGTCATCAAAGTACAATACGCCCAAACATTCATCCTTCAGTCAATCGAGGGCATTCTAATGCTCAATAAATCTCAAAATTTGGTACAAATAAAGTGGCTACTACACCCAATAGACTTCAAAGAATATGGACAACTGAGTTGAGGATCAACCGTGTTGGCCACATTATATCGGGAGTTGTGTTGGGCCATGAAATCGAATAAGATGTCAATCGGTGGTTGCCTACTCCTGTTCCAGTCGTGGCCCTAGTGGCGGCTACCATTTCTACGTCCTCAAGTGAACAACCCATACATGTTTCCATTGATGACAAGGTAAAAATCATTTATTAATAAATACGTAGTTTTTATAGTAAATGTTTTTATTCATTATATGTTTGAACTAACATATCGCTTTTACAAGTGGAACCATTAGCCGAGTTACGTAGGACTATTCGAGGACCTGGAAGATATTAGGCTGTTGTTAGATCAACGCTCGGAAGCCAATGTTAGTTACTTATTCTTTCAAACCTATATTAATTACGCAATGATTTGTAAAATAAAGTTTCGTACTAATGAAATTTACAACTATGTGTTTTAGTTTGAATGGATGTCATACGTCGACACTGATATTATATCTTGCATCTCGCCAAAAGTGTTGGTCAATCAAGGGATGTGGGACGCGAAAGTGCCATTGATAATGTACGCGACAGTGGATATACAAAAATCGGATAGAGTGATACGGCAGTTAGGGTATCGGTAATAAATTCCACCGGCACAGTGAGACTTGAAGGAGTTGCACAAGGTGGACACGCGAGGGTAAAATGACCAGGATTGGCGAGAGATGCACAAGGACTACATTGAGGCTTAGGATCAAAAAATGGAATTCTTACCCATCCGCGAACCATTTTTCTAAGCAGATACAACGGCCTGTTTGGAGTACTTGTCGTGGTTCAGAGTTGTCGGCAAGTCGTATCTGCTATCGATATAGGCGAAGAGTAGGAAACATCGTCAGAAGAGGCAACGACGACTGCCCCAGCAATAGCGTAGGGCCAGACGTGATTGCACAATGAGTTCGTTATTGGCTCCACCCGAAGAAGTGTCGCCTATGTCTACGCAATATCCCGGTCAGTTCACTTTACTTATTCCTGTTCATTTCACTAACGCTATCTTTTTTCACAAGCATTGCACTACGTAACACCATCGCACATGCTCGGCTCTTCTGTTTCCGTAGGTACATATTTTGGGGCACCAATATCCCCCGTATTCTACACCCCGATGCCAATGTCGATGTCGACCCCGATGTCGGGCTAGATGTCGATGCATGCACTATCATCGATGATGACACCGAGACAAACATCGATGTCAATATCGATTCCCGGGTCAATATCGACGTATCTGGGTTTTATGGCACCTTATGGTTGCACACTGATAGCGACACAAACACCGTTCGCATCATTGTTTTATCAAGGTGGGTCATTGGTGTAATCGTCTGTCGATGGAGTGGAGGATACACGAAGGGAGACTAGGACGACATCACACTCGAGCATATAGGAAGGTGATGTAGACAAAGGCGAAGACAAAGATGAATATGAAGACAAACACGAAGACCAAAACCAAGACCAAGATGAACATGATGACGATGATGGAGACGAAGATGAGCAAGAGGGTAGAGGTGAAGGCGATGATGATAAGGACGACGACAATGAGGAAGTTTATAGGCCCGCATCTCCGATTGTGTGCAGAAATCCTCCTCGCGAGCATTGTCCACTACCCTGCAGCACACATTCTCTCCCATGACACAATTGATGTATTCTTTTTTTTACTATTACGATGTAAATATATATGACATAAATAAAGAAACCATAAATTTTCATTCCAATACTATATTGTATTAATTACATTTTAAAGTGAGTTATGCGTATGTTAATAAAAAATAAAAAATTTGGAAACCAGAATAGTAGAAGCATTGTAATGAATATATTCTCTAAAAGAAAATAATGCTATTGACATTGAGGCTCCAAAGTACCCCTCAACACAGAACATGTTGCCTTTGTATGCCCTGGATTCCTTATAACGCCGTAAAATTTTTAATTTTGTTATTATGAAAATATGAAAAAAATATTTTTCTGCTTCAGTGGTTAAGTGTTTTGGGTGTGTGTATGAGGTCCCAAGTTCAAGCCTTGACTTGGGAAAATTTTGGTATTTTTATGAATAAAGCCTTATCTCTGGTCAGTAGGCTTATGGTTAAAAGTTGGTAAAAATATATCAGAATGGGTTTGCTAGTCTGGTGGTTAAGGTGTGTGTTGGCGAGTGGGAGGTTTGGAGTTCAAGTCCTTGCGCGAGCAAGGGAATTATTTTTGGTTGCTTGGCCGTGTGGCGTGGTGGAGTCCTAGTCAAATTGAAATTTCGAGTAATGGAGTTGTTGTGGGAGGTTAGGGAGAGAATTAAGGAGATGAGTTGCCAGATTTTTAGGCATTATCTTTTTGTTTAGTTTTTTTTTCCAAATTTCGAACTCCTTTCCACCTTTCTGACGTTTTCTCTCTTCTCTCACACTTTCAATTTTTGGTTTTCCTCTTTTTTTCTAAATGATAAATCCTTGCTGCTGAATTTCCTTTGAATTCCCCTTCCGTTTTCGTTGTCTTTCTTCAACTTTTCCCCTTTGTGCAAGCGTACAATTGTGTTGTACGATAAGTTTTCGTTTCATTAAACTCAAATGTTAATCTAGATAAAGGATTAAGGGGTGTTTTGTTGACTGTTTAGGAGTCGATCGTGAGACTGGAATTAACATTCGTCGATTTGACTCGAAGTGGTGATCATTTGGTAACCGTATAGGGTATGCGTTTTCTTATGTTGTTTGGGCGAGTGGTTTTGGCTTTGAATTTGTTCTTAAATTTGTTGAACACTTCGTTAATGAGGAATGGTTATTTTTACAGCGGCGAATCCTTTCGGTTGCTATCTCCCTCATATTGAGTATTGGTGGAATTGTGCGAAGTTAGAAGGTTTTTGGTGGTCTCGGGAGTGCGTAAGCAGCGAAAACGATACAGGTGTGTACCTGAAACGCAGAAAATGGGATTTTGAAAAAAGCTGAAATTGCTTGTTGTCGAGAAATAAGAGAAATAAGAGAAAATGATGCGAAAAATTGTAGAGAAAGGAAATAAGGGTGTTATAATCTTGGAAATCAACATTCTGCATTAAAATAGTTTTCGATAGCAGCAGTAGTCTAACTTTGAAATATCATCTAAAATAGTGAAAATTGAGTTAGAGGTTGAATAAATTATAAAATTAAATTTTATTGAGTCTAGTTTTTCATGAAAGAAACAGTGTAAGCAATGAAATTGTAAGTCATGAGATAAAATGAATTTTGTGAGACAAGGTCAGAATGGTTTCGGGTTCCCCTGTTTTGACTTTGGAAAATCATCAAAAATTGTAAAAAAATAATTAAGGGCTTAAATCTATATTTTTAAATCTTTAATTAGTCTATTTTCAAGAGAAACAAATGGAAACATCATCCAAATTTCATACTATGAGATAAATAATTTTTAGTAAGAAAAGGTTGAAGCTGTCAAACAGCAGAATAGGGATAACTTTGAAGATTTTACTGTACTTATTTAATAAGCTATAAATTCTAAAAATTTTATGGTAGAAAGTTATTTGAGTCTAGTTTCGAAAACATCAAGCGGATCTTAATTTGGAATTCTATAGCTCAAGATATAAATAATTTAGTGACAATGACTCAAGTAGACAGCTCTGAATGATCATATAAGTAAATAGTGAGAAGATATATGAATATTTAGCTAGCATGGGTTACATTAAAAATGGATCACACGGCTAAGGCCAATTTGGGCTGAGTGGGCCATATGCCCGTGTGTGCCCATTATTATCGAAATGATTCTAAGGTTGCATGGGTCGCCCAAGTCGACTGTGAACCTACTGTAAGGTCAGTAAGCGCTACTTAAACCTCTAAATGTGTGAAATTGACTGAATGATATCTGTACTGAGCATTTTAATATCTGAACCGAATATATGTTCTGAAATTGCATAATAGGATATCATCCATTGTATGTTGCATTCCATTGGGTTGGGGATGTTATTCAGAGGAAGTGTACTGAAAGGCTTTAAGCCTAATTTACTGGCAGCTCAGCTGCAAACTACTGTTTTGTGCCACATCGATACTACTTGGAGTGTAGGGATGGGTGGGTTGATTATATCCCCACATGGAGGGTAGGGTTGGATGAAGATGGTGTGTAGAGGCGGGATGGGTAGGATTTTTCTACTGCATAACTGTTACTGCTATTGATGCTGTGATGGGCTAAAGCCCTACTACATTTTTGACACTGTACTGAGATAGGCTAAGGCTCAAACTGTCACTGATACTGAAAAGGGCTTAGGCCCAAGACTGTTCAACTGTGCACTATGAATACTAATTGTTTGTTTGTTTCTACGGGATTACACACTGAGTTTACGTAAACTCACCCTTTTTGTTAAATGTGCACAGGTAATCCCTAGACTTAAACGGTTCGGTATGACGGAGGACTTAGCGGTGATCACAAAAATTTTTGGACTTCATGGTTTTCAATTTACGTTTTATGATTTAATTATTATTGATTATTTAGGTTGTAATTTAAGGACCCTCTGGGAATTTGGTTTTAAATTTTGGGTTTTTATTTATTTATTTTACTTTATGGATTTATACCTACTGGTCGTAGGAAATTTGATTTTCAAAATGTTAAAGTAGTTTCTAAACGCATGATCACTTAGACTGTTTTATTAAAGCTTCTGCAACGAGGGATGTTTCAAAACAAATGGTTTAAATGAATAAAGATGACTTTCTAAGTTCTAACAAAGGTTTACTAAAGATAATAACATGGAATGTTTTCAACGTTACAACGAGGTTTCAAAAGTACTATCGTGTGACATTGTCAGATACGGCCATAATGTCTACGCTGGGTTTAGGGTGTTACATTCCTATAGTAGCCGCATAACCTTTGTTGACTATCCTTCTCCCGAATATCAATATTGTTCCATATCCGAATGGTATTCAGGCGACTTTTTGGAACGTGATGTACGTTCATGTTCGGTGCCAACTCATACGGTGCGCTAGACGATGGCGGCCACGTACTCTCATTAGGGACAGGTGGGAATTTAGGACTCCATATTTTATACATGCGTTCTAGACTGTACACATCATTGATGTAAGGCGTGTACTCAATTCTCAAGTTTGCACATGCGACAATTACATGTATGTATGGGAATCGAAGCGCTTGGAACCTCCCACAATCGAAAGCCCCTCCTGTTAGGTCGACATGATATGATGCCCCTGACATGCCTTCTTCAAGCCTAGCGTGCTCCGTGACTCAAAATTTCAAATTTCGACGGAAGTGATACACTGCATACATAGTGTTCGCTTTCGCTATATTTCGTCTGATTTCTTTCATTACATCCTCACACCAACTATCTGATTTCTTTCATTACATCCTTACACCAAGTATGGTAGCCCGCTATTTGTCCAGCGTATGTCACTGCCTTATTTGGAAACAATGCAACCAGGTGAAAGTATGTTTCTTTCACAATCGAGGTTATCGACAAGTAATGCATTCCCTTTAGTACGGGATTGATACACTTGACTAAGTTTGACATCATGTGCCCATACCGTAAACCTCCGCCATATGATTGCGTCCACTGTTCAAAGGGTATGTTGGCAAGGTATGCAGCATCGTAGCTATTGATGGCGCCCAAGTTGTTCAACATTTCATGGAATCGATGTTGGACAAGCTCACATCCTGTCAAGAAAAGATACCTATGAATGCAAACAACGACCAAAATAGGGTAAAACATTGCGGTGCAGGTAGTGTTAATTACATACCCATGTCGATTACTTCATCTCGCTCACTTTTCGATAGCCATTTTGTGTGGTAGTTGGATCCAACATGTCGTAAGTAGTACCTATGATGAGTACGATACAAAAGCTACCATGCCACTCAATTGCTGACAAGATTTCGGTTCCCCTATTAGATATGACACATATGTTGGGCTATGGGAAAATGCGACAGCGTATTCGGCTCAGAAAGAAATCTTAGTTGTCTGTCGCTTCTCTAGGAGTTATTGTAGACGCAATCGACAGAATCCTCCAATTACCATCCTGAGCAACGACAATCAACAATTGATGCTGACTCCTTCTCCTCAATTGCATTCGCTGTCATTTTTCCTCACTTGTATCTTCTTCCTCAGTCGCATCTTCTTCTTCATCTGCATCTTCTTCCGTGGCCATATCTTCTTTCTCATCGGCACCTTCATAGTCCCTTTCAAGCAAGAGGTTCAATGTACCCTCGTCACTCCCCGCCGAAAGGATTAAGTCATCGGTTCTTCTATAACCCATGTGTCCGTCATAATCTACACTAATTTAGAGTAAGTCATGTGTACGTCAATGAACCCCTGGTATAAGTGCTTCCGGCCCATGATATTAAACTCGCACTGAAGTTGAAATCGAATGCACTAATTGAAAGTCAAACTTGAATGTCAAAATTAGGGTTATAGTCATACCCAACTGATACTGGCTCCCGAAGTTTAGATATGTGCCAAAGATCAACGAATGTTTACCAATAGGTGTTTCGAGGACATCGTAGTAGTAGCTTTGTAACACGCCAGTGAACACACCACACAACCTTGTAGCAGGACTTTCTACTTCAGCTTCGGTTCCAACATTAGATGCAACGGTGGCCGAAGATGGGCTAGATGCATAAACCTTGGCAAACTCGACGTATAAGTCCATTACAACATTTTCCCTTAAAACGTGCGATGATATAATCGTCTCGAGCTGGACCTCGTCATTCACATCAAATTCGTCATACCTGTAAGGGGTCAATGGAAGCAAGTTATCTACATTGCAACCTCAAAATTCTTTCTCAGGTTGATCCTCTGACTTTCCTCCTATTTCTTGTCCATAGCTCACGCAATTGAAAGGTACGATTGAACGCCAATTCCACAAACTGTGCTCCTACAAATATCACCCAACCTTTGTATTATAGATTTGACCGTCATAATAAAAAATGGATTTCACTCGTCGACTCATTTCAATATCAGTTAAGAATTGGACTAACAATACCAAAAAAATAAGTAGATGGTTGTTGAAAGAAATACACATAACTCCCACAACTTAACAATTTGATTTTTTATGTTAATTTACTGTGTGTCTAAGTTATGCAAATTACGTCCCTTTAATAGGAAAATAAGCCAACGAGAGGGAATATGATGTGAGTCTTAAGGCCAAAAATTAGGTTCATAAACGTGATGGGCTCAAATTTCCTCAAAGCCCAATAACGAGGTCGAAGGCCAAACAAATTCGAGCAATATTGAATGAGACCATCCAAGACTTCGTTACCAAGGCCCTAGATACGCACATGACCGAAAAAGAAAATCAAGATTCACTTTCTTGTTTTCAAGAAAATCAAGAAATCGAATCTTGGTCTAATTTTGCTATTTCAGACAATTTCAAGAATCAAGAAAATCAAGATTTCAAATCTGGGTCCAAGAAATTGAATCTTGTAGCCAAGGCGCATTGGATTTCATGTACAAGCTAATTTCTAGAGCAAACGGATCACAAGATCAAGTTCTTGAAAAAATGACCCATTAAGATGTCTACGAGTCCATCATGAAGTTTGGAAAGTAATTTAATTGAATATCAGGCCAAATTATCAAAGTGGCCCAAGTTGTAAAATATTTAAACTATAGGTCCAATTTTATTTTAATAGGTGGATTATCAAGTAAGAATTCAATCCAATGAGCCCATTTAATTCCTTTGGTTGAATTCCCATTAAAAGTCCACACTTAAATTTATTTTGTTTAATTTATTTGATGAGTTGTCATGTTAATTATTCCATTAGGGTTAGGAAAACTTATTTTAGGGCCTATAGGTAGCATGGATGTCCACCCTTATAGATGAACAATTGATTTTTGTTTTTTTTAAGTTAATAATAATTCTCTTTGAGTTTTTCTTCAAAAATTGTCATTGAGTTTCTTTTAGAAGTTGTTTTAACAATCTTTTAGGTTGTGGGAATCATCTTCAAGCTTTTTCTTGCCAAGATCTTTTTCTTGGAGGAGGAATTAGAGCCATTGAAAGGAGTTGTGGATTCTTAATTTTCCAAGGCTCCTTAGGACGTCATCTTCTCTTTTCTAGCATTAATTTATCATTTTTTGTTTATTTTAATTTAATTCTTTCTATTTTTTTCTTACTGATTTTATTGATTTTTGTTCTAGGTTAAAATTTCTTGAAGAGACATTCTCCTATCTTGTTCCATCAGGAAACATATCAAAATTAGGAATTTTAATCTTTTATTATTGTTTCAAACATTCTTGCACAAAACAATTTGCCTTTGTCTTTAAAATCACTTCTAACAAATATGTTTTGTGTTTTGTTTTTCCAGATCTAGTTGGGACATTTTTCTTGAGGTCCAGGACAATTTCTTTCCATCCAAGAAACTCTAATTCGTTCTCTATTGGACTCTTTACCAGCCAGTTGATCTTTCTTGTAACAACCCATTTTTAATGGTGTCGAAAATAGTGGTTTCGAGACCACGACTCTGATGAGTGAGTTATTATTTAATTATTTATTTAATTTCTATAGATTAAATTTTTGTTAAGAAAATTTAAAGTTTAAATGGTTAATTAGGTAAAAAGGACTAAATTGATAAAAGTGCAAAAGTTGAGTTCTATTAGTTAAGTGGATTAAATAACTTTAGCAAGGTAAATTAATGGATTTATATGGTAAATATACCATATTTAAAGTTAGTGGATATGCATGGATAGGTTTTATTGTAAATTATGTGAATCTAAAAGGTTAAAATGGTAAATTAATAATTAAAAGAAAAATAAACTAACCAAAAGTGGTCATCTTCTTGAATTAACTTTCCAAAATCGAATAGCCATAAAAAAGGGGTGAGAAGCTTTCGATCATGGTGTTTTTCCTTGCATGATCAAGGTACTAATCAACCGGACTTAGACCGAGGAAAAGCTAAAATGGTGGATTAATCATCAGCCTCGTTTTCACAACTATCTTATCGAGGAGTGGGATTGAAATACATTTGGCATTACTGAATTCTTGAAAAGGTTATATCCAAAACGAATATCAAATGAAAAGGTTGTTACCCTAAAAAGGTTAACATATGAAAAGGTTATATCGAAAACGAATATCTAATGAAATGTTGTTACCCTAAAAGGGTTAACATATGAAAAGTTTTATTGAAAAGGATTTATGGTAAGAACCCATTTAGTTAAGGTTTGTATGAAATTTTAATTTGATTATGTATTTAGTTACTAACTTGAGATGTGATATGTATAGGAAGAATTGTACATATAGTAATTGAAATGCTTGAATGGTTAATCATGAAATCATGTTTTCGATAAGTTGAGTTCTTTTAAACGAACTTACTAAGCATCGTTGCTTATGTATTTATTTTGTTTTGTTTTGTAGATCATTGGAGATTTGATCGGTTGGAATCTTGTCGGAGACCTATCATACTATTCAACAAGCAATTTGGTTGATTTTGAGTTATTTTGGTTGGTAGAAAATGACATGTATAGGGCTTAAATGTAATAGGTGTTGTGAATATGTTATTTGGCCAACTTGGTATGGATATGTTTTTTTAGTATATGTTTGTTTGGACTTGTAATGCTTACTAAGTACATGTCTTTTGGTCACTTTTGAGTGAAATGTATATATATGACATGAGATATGTTTATATGTGGCTGGACTTTTGAATGCTTGTGGTGGTGATGATTTATACTTAGATTAATGTGATGTTGAGTTGGTATGAATTAAGGTACCTTTGAATGGCATATTGGTTAGAATTTATAGGTTGATTGATTTGGTATGTGTTGAGTGTGTTTAGAGAATGTTATGGTCAGTTAAATGTATGTGTAAATGGTGTATCTTGTTGTGCAAGAATAGGTATTGAATTGGCTTGTTTTAAGGACTTTATGTGGAGCACATGACTTGGGACACGGACTGTCACACAACCTGGCTACACAGTCGTGTGCCACTTTTTATTTTAGGTGCAGGTTTCACATGGTCTAAGACACGGCCATGTGTATCAAGTCAATGAGTTACACGGTCTGTAACACGGCTGTGTGACCCAAGTCAGTGAGTTACATGGGCTGGGACATGGTCATATGTCCCATTGTTCGAATGCCCACATGGTCTGGGCTATGTCACATGGCCATATGACCCCTGTTTCAAAATTTTCAACTTTTTTCCTAATTTTTCTACTTTATTTTAAATTAGTCCCAAATTGATCCCAAACTGTTCTTAAGGCCTTAAAGGCTCGATTTAAGACCCAAGTATGTATGTTTGCTAGGCTTGAAATGAGTTTTAAGTAATATTAAATCGCATTATTAATTTGTTTTGAAGTTAATTGTTCTAAATTGTACAATAATACTTCGTACCCTAATCCGGTGACGGAAACGAGTTAGGGGTGTTACATTTCGTTTGACTCTCTTTTGTGACAACTAATTTATTTTCGTTGTTTCTTGATTCAAATTACGTTTGTTTAGAGATCTAGGTTAAGTCTGCAACTTAGACAAGCTACGATCTTGTTCCGCATGCATGTCGTATCATTCTTTATAATTTGGTATCAAATTTGGGCATTTTGGGTGTTCATGTTTGATTTCTAAACTGATTTCCATTGCAAAACAGCCTATAATTAGTTTGTACCCAGAATTTTTTTTGAATTATTTTTTGAGTGGTTAAGCATTTTTCAATTGATCTAAAATTTTATATATTGATTCTTGGCACTGTATTACAATATAAAAAATATTTCCCACGAAAAAAGTGATCGAAAAAGTATAGAAAAAAGGAAATACAAAAAAATTTCCGTGGGTTAAATTTTGTGTAGAAACTTTCCAAATCAGATCTACATTATTTAAGGAGGTTCTAGTTTAAATTTCGTGAATTTTTGAAATCAGTAACAACTCAAACAAATTTTTTCAAGCTGCTTCGCAATTTTTCGAGTTTTCAGGTTTTAGCAATTTTTAATGACTTTTAGCCTTTGGTTTTCATTTGTTTTTGCTTTTTATTGTTCCTATACACATTCTAACACTTTATTGTTTCTTGTGTTAGTAGGTTAAAGCACGTTGCACATTCCTTCCTCGGTGTAACACAATTCTTTGGTGTCTAACCACTTTTGGACTCCTAGTGCCGTTAAGATATTTGGTTGCTAGATTCTTTAACATTCTGATTGATTGTCATAAATACTCCTAAAGGACTCACAAGATTAATTCTTACCTTATTGAGAATTCAATTTTATTTTTGAGTGCGTAACGGTGATATTTGTTTAAGTTTTTTCTTTTTGAGTGCTGTGTTTTTTTTAGATTTGTCACAATGTCTCGTAGTGGCAAAAGAAGTGATGACCAGGGTGGCACACCATTAGTGACCATCGAAAATCTTACTGGTTTCGCAATGAAATTACAATGTGACCTCAATGAAGTCAATGATAAGTTCGAACATAGGTTTGATAGTTTGCAACGAAATCTAGAGGATTGAAATGCTTGAGATCAGAAATGTGATACTATTTTAGACACGATCATTAAAAATTTGGAATGTCTAAGTACCAAAATTGAGCATCGCAATTATAATTAGGGAGATATGGTTGATCAGCCTCGTCTTTGTGTAAATAATGCTCGATGTATCTCTCGTGAAAATGACGAGACTTTAGTTCATAATGACTGTGGGCAACATTTTTTAAGCTAAATCAAAGTTTTCAATTTCAGAATTTCATGGAAAGAATGATCAAGAGACTTATTGTGATAGAAAAAGTGATCATAAATTATTTTGCCAATTTAAGGGGAGATGGCCAAACTAAAGGAGGAATATGATTAAGCTATCACCTTTTGTGCAATGTTATTAGTGTAGTTCAAAATATCATAAGGGTTTCCAACGTTCAATTAAATATCCAACTAGAGAAGAAAGTAAGTATGACTTTGTACCTTTTGTTGACTCATACTCTAGCAGAAAAGAGATTTGTGATGCAAACTTTGTGAACCAGAAAAAGATGATAGTGAGAATTTTTTTCCTTGAATCTATTGAGTTAGATGAGATAGAAAAGTCATGTTCTCCTACTAAGATGTATTGTACTGAATTCAATATTCATAATACTTATGAGGGGGATATGGGAAGTGAGGTGGAATCATGTGAAAATACCGAAAGAAAAGAGACCTTGAGTGATAAAAGTCTACTTGATGGTTCAAATTTGGTGAGTGAAAATCCATATGAGGTAAAATTGGAGAGTTCTCAAGTGGAAAAAGAAAATGCCCATACAAAAGTGAGGAATGATTATGTTTTAACTAACCCTAACTCAAATTTGTTTAGTGGTGTTTCTCTATTACAGGATCTCAAGGATCCATTGATGGACTTCTAATTAAAGTACTCTGCCATCGATAAACGATTTTACTTATGGGAGAGAGGTAAGTTGAACATTGATACTTCTCCATAAATGCTACAAGGTAAGAAAGGTAAGAAAACATTAGAAATTGATTTAAGAAGGCATACATTGAATGTTTTTGATAAGTATGCTACTGATTTTGTTTGTAAAATATTTCCTTACAACATGTTTTCTCGTTGATCTAATTTTATTAAACCCTGGTCTGTAAGTTCAATTGATTTTATGGGTTTATCTAGGTATGTCAGTGTTACTTTTGTTGCATTCGATAGGTTTATTAAATAACTTTATGTATTTGATCTTACAACAAAATTTTCTACCTTAGACTGTAAATATGAATTTTTAAATAATAGTATTAAACTTCTGGATTTTGATTATTATGTGAAATTATTGACTAATCTTTGGAAATTCTTATGGATGACCATGTATATTCAAAGAAAGTTACTATTCATTTTTTACTTGAACACTTGTGTGCCTAAAAATTATTTTTTTAGTGTTGATACCTTGTTTTTAAAGGAGACATCCATGATCGAAGCTAATATGTAGGATTGAAATAATGCCTTTGATCCTGGAGATAGTTTTGGCGCATAAGAAAGTTTAGGTAAGTATTTTTTTGTTATTTATTCTAATACCTTTTCTTTTTGTGTAGTTAGAGATTCGAGGATAAATCTTATTGAGGAAAGGAGGAATGATGCGAGTCTCAAGGACAAAAATCAAGCTCATGAACATGATGGGCTCAAATTTCCTCAAGGCCCAATAATGAGGTCGAAGGCCAAGTAAATTCGAGGAAGATTGAATGGGACCATCCAAGACTTCGTTACCAAGGCCTTAGATATGCACACTATCGAAAAATAAAATCAAAATTCACTTTCTTATTTTCAAGGAAATCAAGAAACCGAATCTTGGTCCAATTTTTCTATTTTAGACAATTTAAAGAATAAAAAAAAATCAAGATTTCAAATCTTGAAAATCTTGGTCCAGGAAACTGAATCTTGCAGCCAAGGTGCATTGGATTTCATATATGAGCTTGAATGAGCCAATTTCGAGAGCAAACGGATCACAAGATCAGGTTCTTAAAAAATGACCCATTAAGATGTCTACAAGTCCATCCTGAAGTTTGAAAAGTAATTTAATTAAATATCAAGCCAAATTATCAAAGTGGCCCAAATTGTAAAAATATTTAAACTATAGGTCCAATTTTATTTTAATAGGTGGATCATCATGTAAGAATTCAGCCCAAGGAGCCCATTTAATTCCTTTGGCTGAATTCCCATTAAAAGTCCACACTTAGAATTATTTTGTTTTTTTTATTTGATGAGTTGTCATACTAATTATTCTATTAGGGTTAGAAAAACTTATTTTGGGGGTTTATAAGTAGCATGGACATCTACCCTTATAGGATGAACAATTGATTTTTTTTAAGTTAATAATAATTCTCTGAGTTTTTATTCAAGAATTGCTCTTGAGTTTCTTTTAAAAGTTGTTTTAACAATCTTTTAGGTTGTAGAAATCATCTTTAAGCTTTTTCTTGCCAAGATCTCTTTCTTGAAGGAGAAATTAAAGCCATTGAAAAGAGTTGTGGATTCTTAATGTTTCCAAGGCTTCTTAGGACGTCATTTTCTCTTTTATAGCCTTAATTTATCGTTTCTTGTTTATTTTAATTTAGTTCTTACTGTTTTGGCTTACTAATTTTATTGATTTTCGTTCTAAGTTAAAATTGCTTCAAGAGAGACGTTCTCCTATCTTTTTCCATCAAGAAACACATCAAAATTATGAGTTTTAATCTTTTCTTATTGTTTTAAAGATTCTTGCACAAAACAATTTGCTTTTGTCTTTAAAATCATTTCTAACAAACTTGTTTTGTGTTTTGTTTTTCCAGATCTGGTTGGGGCATTTTGTTGAGGTCTAATGACGATTTCTTTCCTTCCAAGAAACCCATTTTCTATTGGACTCTTTACCAGTCGGTTCATCTTTCTTTTGTTTTAATTATGTTTGAATTTCCTTTGTGACAATTAATTTGTTTTTATTGTTTCTCGTTTCAGTTACGTTAGTCTAGGGATTTAGGTTAAATCCACAACTTAGAAAAGTTATGATCCTGTTCCGTACGCATGCCGTATTATTCTTTATCAGAATACATGCTTCAAAATCTGTTTATGAATACATGTATTCATCGAATAATATTGATGAAATGCAAAGTATTATTCAAAAACGCATTGTTAAAGTTATATAATTTCATCAAAATAGTGCTCCTAATAGTATTCGACACCTCAAAATGTGCATAAATTATACAGAATTATTCTCTATGGAAACTTCTTTTAACTTTCAGCAGAAAAAGGTTAGAGAAAGCACGTTGGGCGTGCTTTCTCTAACTTTTTTGTTCAAAATTACGTGCTCGTCCATTTTTTCAACCGTTTTTAAGCACGTTTTGAATATATTCCTAGAAGATGCTAGTCCTGCTACACGTTTTCAACCGTAGGAAATTTCTACTTTACAATCCAACCCTTCCTCCACGCCTATAAAAGGGGTCTTCCACTACATGCTTCATTGTCCTTCAAACATCTTCTCCCACAGTCTCTCTAGCTCTCCTCTGTAAAACACTTCTTGATGTTAAAAATTTCTATTGCTAAAACTTTTTTGCTGATGTTTGAGGTATTATTGAGTCGTTGGTGATGTGATATGACTCTGAGCCGCACACATTTCATATATTATACCGAGATGGGACCATTACATCTGAAGCCTATCCTGGGAAAGTTGTGTTTCGGGATGATTTTGCTTTGTACAGTCATGGGTGGAAGCATATGAGGAGGTTTCAATTGACGATCGTTACGCGGTCATGGATAAAGGTATGACGGGGGAGCCAGTTGACAGTTGTTACGCGACTACGAGCTCAAACTTTTCAAATACCAAAAAATGTTGCCTTATAAATAACATATAGAAGTTTAAGGGCATAATCATAGGGAAAACTGTGGGCCTTTCCGCTATAATCGGCATAATTTTTTTCTTTATTTCCAGATAGGCGATACCTTTAACCTTCATTCTTATCCGAAGGTCGGTACCGTCGTGGATGCAGGAGGACTCTCAGGTAGGGAGCGATTGTTTCAGTGGTGTAAAGGTAATGCTCCTTTCAGGCTGACAACGGTTGTCGTTATTAAACAACCCATTAATAATTACAACCGTTGACGCTCCAACCTGAGTTTGGCTTATACTTCTACCGAAACATCCACTCTCCCCCTAAGAGTCCTTTTGTGCCACCTCGGTGTCAACCTTCAGATAAAAATGAAAGGTTAAAGATATCGACTGTGTGTAAATAGAGAAAAAAATTCGTTGATTACACCAGAAATCCTTCCATTTTTCCTTATGATTATTACCTCAATCTTATGTATAGTATACATAAGGCATCATTTGTAGAGTATCCAAAAATCTTGAACTCGTGACCATGTAACAACAGTCAATTGGCCCTCGATTATACTTAAACCCGTGACCGCATCTTGGTCGCCGACTAGGACCTCCACTTACACTTCGACCCTTGATCTTATTAAACACAATCACCCTAAAACCAGATTCCACCAAAATGGGTTTCTGAGGTAATGGTCTTATCCCGCCACGACATATGAAATAGATGTATTATGAGGTGCATTATCACATCCCCGACTCCTCAAAACTACTTATGAAATTCCCTAGTTTCACTCGAAAACCCTAAGCCCTTTTAAAAAACCCCTAAACCTAAAAACCTTAAACCTAAAAATATTAAAAACCTTAAACTTAAAAAAAATAAAAACCCTAACCTTGTGAGAGAGAAAAGGAAAGTGTCCCCAGCTGGACGCACTTTCCTTTTCTCTCTCCAAAATCGACCTATTTCCCTAAATTTTCAAAAAAAAAGAAGAAGATTATAAGCCTTATTAAAAAAATGGCATATACAGCTAATTTAACCATGTTAATGATTATATAACCAAATAATAAAAATAATAATAGCATTTTCTCAGCAATTTTTCACTTTTTCTTTTCTTTTTTTCGTTTAAAAAAAAGTGGTTATAAAGAATCAATTTTTTTAATAGATAGTAGAGTTGTTCATGGGCCAGGTCGAGAGGCCAGATCGAAAAATGGGAGGGTTATGAAAAAAATATGTCCAAAAATGAGTTTGGGAAAAAAATAAGGCCCGTTTCGAAAATGGGTCGAGCCTCGAGTAAAGTTCTTTTCGCCCAGTTTTGGCCCGAATTTGCAATAAAAACCCCCTGTTTTTTTATTGTTGTTTTCCCACTTTTTACCACAGTTTTGTTACTATTTCACTATTATATTGTTGCTATTTTGGAAGTATTTGTTTATTAAGTTGCACTTATCTTAGTGTTATTTAAGTATAAAATCTTTACTTTAATATTTTTAATATATTTAGTGTATTATATATTCTTAAAAAAATTTATATAAAAATACAAATTTAAAAAAACCATAATACCAGCAAGCTAAAATTAAGCCTGAGTTTTAGCCTCTCTTTTTTTTTCGGGCTGATTTAGATAGAAATTTAACCCATTTTTCATACCAAACTGAATCTAAACCTCGAATTTAAAATTTTATTAACAACCTACTCGACCCCACCATGAAACACTCTAGTGTCATGAACTTAAATTTTTCCCACGCGATCCATACGGCTTTAGGCAGTTCCTTCGCTCAAAAACGCCTAAGTCAACCTAACTCGCAATAATTGAGGATTCAATAGAATTCCTCTAAGGCACTCACGAAGAACAACGGAAGAACGAAATAAGAACGAACTCGAAAGATGATCAAAAGCCACAGAAAAGCAAGAACACTTGAGAGAAAAATTTGAGTGAATACTCTCAAAATTCTATTAATAACTGAATGAATTACAATGAGGGGGAGAGACCTCTATTTATATTTGAGCCTCCCAAAATAAACGGTATAGATCAAAGTACATCAATGGCTAAGATTAAAAGCTATCTAGATATCAAATCTCTAAGATTACAAAATAGTATCTTCTAAAGTTTACATTTAATGTCTAGGATAATATATATTTGAAGATCACCTTCCATATTTGCCAAGCTTCAGATATGGACTTTCAATCTCTTCAAGCAACGGACCAGTCCAATTAAGCCAAATGACCTCCTTCAAATACGATGAATCATACAAGTTCATCATGGTCGTCATGATTGTAGGCTCCCATGCACAACCCATGACACTAGTACATAGTAATGGTTTGACTTATTATAATTTGTGGGCGTGCTTTGCTTACCTTGAAAAACGAAGCTCCTTGAATTAAATAAGAGACGTACACACTTTTGCTTTGAGCTTAAATCCAAGACAGTACGACAAGATTTGTGTGTGCGATGAATTATTGGACTCATTTTTCTAAAATTTAATATAGTGATTACATTTCTTCCGATTCCTTCCATTTTAAGTAATCTTAAGTTTGAACCTTTACATTTAATTTATCTTGTTCCATAATATGATTATATTTTCCTATCATTTTATCATACCCATTATTTGATTAGTATAATAAAAACATACTTATGTACGTGGGTTGATGTTTATATTATTATTTAAATTTTTTATTTAATTAAAAATTTAGAATGTTTATTTCAGAATATTGTAATTTTTTATTAAAAAACCAAATAAAAATATCCATTTAGTAAAATTTGAACCCACGCCAATTTTATTAGTAAAATATTTAATTTATCACTCAACTAAAAATTTATTTTAGTATATTTTAATGTATTTTAATTTTATTATGGACTCTTTATTACCTTCATCAGTTGTATATATATTATTTAAATTTCTGACTGAGTTTGTGTTAAATCGGTCACCAACTCAATTAAGACATTATAGAAATGTTCTTTCGTGATTAAAATAAGTAATATTATTCGAATGCATTTTAGTTTTTTTACTTTAAAAGATCAATAAAAATATGCATATGTTTGGATTTGAATCTACTCCAATTACATTGGGAAAACCTTCAATTTACCACTTAATTAAAGCTTTATTTTAATATTTTTATAAATTCTAATTTTATTATGTACATCTATTACTTTCATAAGTTGTATATATTAATAATGTATTTAAGTGAGTTGTTGTCATAAATTAATTTGACACAAACTCAAAATTAGTGACAACACCATGAAAAACAATTTAATTTTTATTTTTATTTTAATAATGTGTATATTTTAATTTAATTTAATTTATTATTAATAATATTTACTTTTTACTTGTATAATAAAAAATACTAAAATGGTATCCCACTCCCATTATTTACGAGAATGATATGGTGTGGGTGGTGGAGAGGCGACACCACCCTTGTTTTTTTTATTCCAATCATTAGTTTGTTATGCAAAAAAAAAAAAATTAAGGAGGGAGGGAACCTAATAGGCTGCACTAGTGGAGCCACCTTGATAGGCGACACCACTTTCCGCCGAAGATCACATAGTCACACGGTCTGACTGCCTGAACTGACTAATTAAGGCCTCATGGGTGTTAAAATATTTTCTTTATACGAGAGCCATGGTCCCCTCAACGGGTGTTAAAATTCGTTGCCTCCTTTCTTTAAAACCCTAACCTAACCAAAATAAAATTACAAAAATAATAGTTAACCTTTCAGAACTCTTATTCTCTTCTCTTCTTTGCTGCCTTTTCCCCTTATTATCCTTAGCTGCTACTTCAATTTTTTTCTTTTTTCCAGGGACCATGGCTCTCTTATAAAGAAAACATTTTTAACACCCGTGAGCCTAAATTGGCCAGTTCAGGCTGTTAGACCACGTGACTGTGTGGTCTCTGGTGCAAAATGGAGCCGCTTGTCAAGGGGCATCCACTAGTGCCGCCTGTCAGGTTCCCTCCACCATTTAAAAAACTATATTTTTACATAAAAGACTAATGATCGGGATAAAAAACAAATGTGGTGCCACTTCTCTACCACCCACGCCATACCATTCTAATAAATAGTAGGAGTGGGCTACCATTTTGGTAATTTTTTTTAATTATAGAAGTAAAAAGACTATTTTAAAATATGAAAATCATTGCGTGTAAAAGAAAACATCATTACGTTTTATGAGGTGTGTTCTTTTTCAATAAAAAACACGATATATCCACAAAATAAGTATTAAATTTTCTCTATGATTTTTCAATAGTTTTCTTTATTCAAAAAAAGACATGCAAGATACGTCAGTGATCCATCGTTCATATACACTTGAATATCCTTTCAAATTAGAGCTGGGTTGTGAAAACGACTTAACCCAATCCTCTATTTATTGGAGACTTGATTTGAAATCATTTTCAAGATCAAAAGGAAATGATGGATGTGAGGGTGAAGCTTTTAATCCTTTTGGCAAGCTCATTCTTGATTTACTCACTCTTAGTTTTACTCAAAGTTCTATATGACTACTGGTGGGTGCGTCCCCGTATACAACACCTCTTGAATTCACAGGGACTTCAAGGGCCTCCTTACAAGTTCATCCATGGATGCAACAAACAAATTAACAAAATGAGAAGTGAAGCATTAAGCAAACCTATGGGACTGACACATGACATACTTCCCAGAGTTTTCCCTCATGTTTACTCCTAGATCAACTTATACGATGAGTGGCAAACAACAAATCAAATGCATTTTTTTTCACTATGATTCTAACTTCTAGTTTCCAGAAATAATTGGTTTTTTTTAAAATTGAGTTGATTAGGGAAGAACTATCTTTCTTGAGACGGTGTTCAAGCTCAGGTGGTGACTCCTGACCTAGAACTAATAAAAGAGGTTCTTAAAAATAGTTAACAAACTTTTTTGAAAAGGAAACCCCCGACCTATCTTAGCAGGCTAGTGGGGGATGGGCTTGTTACAAGTGAAGGAGAAAAATGGGCAAAGCAGAGGAAGTTGGCCTGTAAGTATCTCTTATGAATGAAACAAGAAATAATTTATTATTCACAAAATGACAAACTTAAACTTTCCACTTACAAATTCAGTATTTAAAGAATATACTTGCTAGCTATTGTTGCTAATTGCTGGTAACAGAATGAACTAACTAACAACTTCAAACTACCTACCTATCTAACCTTTACCGTATTAGTTAATACTTTAACATTCACTCATCTTCCTTACTGGAACAACCTAAAGAAGACTTCAAAAACGAGCAAATGCGAAGACAGATAAAGGTTTGGTAAGAACGTCAGCAACTTGATCACATACAGGTACCTCACCCATAACAAAAAATCCATCAGCAACTTTCTTACGAACAAAAAACAAGTCAAGCTCCACATGTTTAAACTTAGAATACAATACAAGATTTGCAGCTACTGCACTTGAGTTATCACACCAGATAGTAGGTGAATCATCAGACTGAAGCTATAATTCCTTTAGTAACGACATTAGCCAGACAACATCACTTGTAGCCGTAACAAGACTTCGATATTCAGCTTCAGCTGTGGATCGAGAAACAACTTATTGTTTCTTAGAACACCAGGACACTAGACTGTGACCAAAATACACATAGTAGCCAGTTGTGGAGTGACGATCATCAAAATTTAGCCCCCAATTTGCACCGGTATACCCAACTAAAGAAAGCCATGTAGACGGACAAAAAATAACCCCATAATCCAAAGTTCCACTCGAATACCGCAAGATATGTTTTAACACAATTAGATGAACAGTAGTGGGTGCATGCATAAATTGATATATACGATTTACTGCGTAAGTAATATTAGGCCGAGTTAAAACCATATACTGTAATGCCCTTGCAAGACTCCTGTACTCAGTGGGATCAGACAGACACTCCCCACCATCTTTAGACAGAAATGAGGAGCTAACCATAAGAGTATGAATACTCTTTGCATTAGTCATATGACACCTGTCAAGTAAATCACGAATATACTTCTACTCACAGAGATGAATACACCCAGTAGAGGAACGAGTAACTTCAATACTGATGAAAAAATGAAGCTTACCCATATCCTTTAGCGAAAACTCCTTATGCAACTATTTAACAAAACTGTCTATATACGTAGGCATGCTTCCAGTAATAATAATATCATCCACATACACAAGAACGTAAATAGTGAAGGTAGACGTGACTTGAATAAACAAAGAGGCATCAAACTTTGACATAAGAAAACCAAGGGAAAGTAAAAAATCCTTTAATTTGGTGAACCAAGCACGTGGAGCCTGTCGAAGCCCATATCATGCCTTCTTTAGACGACATACCAAAGGTTTCCCATCATAACTAAATTGAACATACCTTGGAGGTTGCTACATAAACATTTCATCAGTAAGATCCCCATTTAAGAAAGCATTATTAACATCTACGTGACGAAGTGGCCAACCTTTTGAGATAGCAACTAATAGTATAACTCGAATAGTTGCAGGTTTAACCACTAGACTAAATGTTTCCTTGAAATCACATTTAGGCATCTGAGAACATCCTTTAGCTACAATTCAAGCCTTTTGACGAGCAATCGTGCCATCCAAATTTTTCTTTACTTTGAATAGCCATTTACACCGAATCACCTTCTGACCACTTAGAACCGTAACAAGATCCTATGTGGAATTATTAGTAAGAGCATCATATTTAGCTTGAGCAGCAGTACGCCATTCTATGGTAGAAAATGCTTCCTCTATTGAGTGAGGTTCAACAGTTTCAGCTAAAAGAGCCTGAGGTTTAAATATGTCGGCCTTAGACCTAGTAACCATTGGATATGTATTAGTTGAGGGTAGCGAAGAGGTAGGAGGAACAGAAGAATGAAAGACGAGATTTGTTGATGATGAAGGCAGAGAAAAATTAGAGTTAGTAGATATATCATCACAAGCAGAACACACCGAAGGACTAGAGTTGATGTTATCCTGAGGAACACCAAAGGCCAAAGGAATCGGAGCGACTAAAGAGGACAACTGAGGAGGTGAAACAGCTGGCTTTGTGGGTCGAGAAGAAAAAGACCGAACAAGAGGAACATATGTTGGCGAAATTAATTACTCAGACAAAAGCAAGGAGTCGTTCAGACCATACTCAGTAAACAGGAACCGTCGTTCATCAAACATAACATGACGAAAGATAACGATCTTACCATCAGGTGTGAGACACTGATAACCTTTACCTTGAGAGTTATATCCCAAAAATGTACATGGTTGAGAGCAAAAATCCAACTTGTGATGTAAAAAGAGATGTAAGTATGGAAAACAACAGCATCCAAAGACCCGTAAATGATCATATGTTGGATCTTTCCCATGTAAAGCCTTGTACAAAGATTGTCCCTTTAACACTGAAGTAGGAAGACGGATAATCAGATGAACTGCACAATTGAATGCATAACCCTAATACTTCATAGAGATATTCGATTGAGCCAGGAGGTTAAGACCTATTTCAATAATATGTCGGTGTTTACGCTCAGCCACCCCATTTTGTTCAGACATATGAGGACAAGACTGTCTAAGAATTATCCCTTGACTCACCAAAACAGAAGTGAAAGCTCGAAACTCACCTCTCAATCGCTTTGAAATTGACGAATATTCTTGCCAAACTAAGTTCTGACTAGCTGCTGGAACTGAACAAAACATTCTACTGCCTGAGACTTCTATCGAATAAGATACATCCATGTAAAACGTGTACACATATCAATAAACGATATATAATACCAATTTCATTCACAGGCGATAGAGGCAGGTCCCCATAAATCTGAGACTACCAAATCAAACATAGTATATTCAGTAGTAGAATCTGGAAATGACAACTTATGAGACTTTCCTTTTTGACATGCAGCACAACTTTTTACAAGCAATATTACAATTATTTAAAAATGACTTAACAACAGAAGTAGATGGATGACCAAGACGATTGTGCCATAGCACAAAAATATTACATTTATTAGATTGATTTTGAACTTCAACATTGGCAAGAGTCGGGCCCACAATAGTCGCATCTAACGAAGAAAAATGATACAGACCATCACGAATGTGGCCCTTCAGCAAAACGACTTAAGTCTGGATGTCTTTAAGAACACAATAGGTTGGATGAAATTCAAAAAACACATTGTTATCAGTTGCAAACTAGGATACAGATAAAAGATTTTTCCATACAGCTGGAACACATAAAACATTAGACAACCGAAGTAATTTATACCGTGTAGGAATGATTGAATTACCAATAGAAAAAATCGGAGTAGAAGTTCCATCACCCATTAAAAGATAAGATTTACCTGAGTAAGGAGTAGAACCATTCAACGCAGAATTATCACTACAAACATGATTTGTGGCTCCTGAGTCGGGATACCAGGACGTAGTACCCGCAGGTAAGGGGACATATGAGTTAGTACCATCAAGATTGGACCCAAATTGAGCCGCATGAATATTAGGCTTAGTAGAATTGGACACATCAGAAAAATGCAAATTAGGAAGACGAGGAAGCCCAATATATGGATCAAACCTAGTGTACACATGGGCCCTAGGTTTGGTTCGCCAAGGAATAGAAGGTGTAGGTCCAGGAGATACATTAACACCAGATGGATCATTATTAAATTGCCTCAGAAAATAACTCGCCCCTTGCAAAACTTGGTTAACCATAAAAATATGAGGGTGTACATGAAGCCCAAAAGTGGCTGATTGACCATGACCAACAGGAGGCCCAAAATCAACATGTTGTCCATGCCCAGTCGACTGCCCAACAGAAGCAATACGTGACCCAAAAGAAAAATCTGGCCTAGGCACAGAAGGAACATGCCTAGTCCAATCAGTAACACTTTTAGTCCAACCAGCCCAACTAACTCCATTCACACGTCTAAAACCATCAGCAGACCTGGGAACAAAAGAAGGAACCCTAGAGGTCGAATGCCGCTGCGGCACCTTAGCAAAATCTACAAAAAAACCATAAAAAAAAACTCATTTGGTGTTGAGTAGCCACTAGAGACACCATCAGTAGGATGCAACGAAATCACGGAGGCCGACCAGTCAAACTCCCGGGAATAGACTCCGCAATATTCACATGAATTGACACATCGGGAACAATGAACATCTGATAATTCTCAAACTCGAGAAGAACATCTACGAGGTGCTGAAAGGGCAAAGACTCAGAGGAGAACAAGGCTAACATCAGCACTGCACCAAACTCCAGTGGGAGACCTGCCAAGACAACTTCAACTTTTTTCGCCTTCGAGACCCGGGAGCCTAAGGCATCAAGCAAAGCACAGAGATTTTAAACTTTTGCAACATATTTGTAACCGAAAGAGTACCTTTCTTAAGCAAATACAGCTCATCACGGATACAAAATACCTTCGCTCTGGTAACTACCGCAAACAATCAAGTGGCCGTGGTCCACACCTCGGATGTCGTTTGAGCGTGAGTAAAGGAAGATAGTAAAGAGGGATGAATGGTGGAAAGCAACCATAAAGCCAACAGACGACCTTGTTGATGAAAAGCCGATGCACTAGGATTCGGAACCATAGATCCATCATCCGATGGCACAAATCGTGCCTGAGATGGTAAAGTCCCATCCAAAAACCATGTTAATTCATAGCCTTCCACAACTTACCTAATGTGTTGTTGCCATTGAACAAAATTGCTATTGTTTAGTTTAACGATGTCATGCCAAGGGAAGGAATGCACAACCCGATCACCAGTAAATGTCAAGCAACTAGGGTCAACTGAACCAGAATTAGCAGATGTAGTCATGAGGAAGAAAAAGAAAGCAAGAAAAGAGAAGAAGAAAAAAATCAAAGCTACAGAACAAGAACAAGGCGACTGATACCATGTAAGTATCTCTTATGAATGAAACAAGAAACAGTTTATTATTCACAAAATGACAAACTCAAACTTTCCACTTACAAATTCAGTATTTAAAGAATATACTAGCTAGCTATTGTTGCTAACTGCTGCTAACAGACTGAACTAACTAACAACTTCAAACTACGTGCCTATCTAACCTTTAACCGTATTAGTTAATACTGTTAAGAAAATGCTTTAGGACTGAAACATGTCAAAGTTTGCTTTTTTTTTTGTTAAGTTGATTGTGTCAAAATTTGTTCCTGATTTTAGGAATTAGTTGTTGATTTTATTTTGCTTAAGTTTAGGAAAAAGTTAGTGGGTTGTTGATTTTATTTTACTTGAGTTAAGGATGGGTTGTTGATTTATTTTGTACAAATTCTGAATGATTGTTGAATAAAGCAATTCAGTTTCCTTCATCCATTAAGTTTTTTTTTACTAAAATACTTACAATTGGTCTCGAAGCTGTATTCTTAAGGGATCTATGAATGAGTGTGAGAGATTGCTGTGTCATGGACGTTAAAGCCAGTTCTAGTTTCCCTTCAATTTCTCCATTGATGTTTGATATAGATAACTACCAGGTTTGGGCAGTTCGTATAGAGGCGTATATGGAAGCTTTGGATATTTGGGAAGCAGTAGAAGAGGATTATGAAATTCCTGCTCTCCCACACAATCCTACCATGGTGTAGATCAAATTGTAGAAGGAGAAGAAGACAAAAAAATCTAAGGCAAAGGCCTGCTTGTTCACTGCAGTCTCATCTACTATCTTCACTCGGATTATGACTTTGAAGTCAGCATATGAGATATGGAATTATCTCAAGTCAGAGTATGATGGAGATAAAAGAATCAAAAGAATACGTGTGTTAAACTTGATTCGAGAATTCGAGTTGCAAAAGATGAAGGAAACAGAATCAATTAAAGAGTATCCTGATAGGTTATTGGACATTACAAACTGAATCAGATTACTTGGTTCTGAGTTCAATGACTCAAGACTTGTTGAAAAAATTCTTGTAACAGTGTCTGAAAATTTTGAGGCTTCTATTTCAGCCTTGGAAAATACCAAGGATCTAACTCAAATCACTCTTGCAGAGATTCTCAATGCTTTGCAGGCACAGGAGCAAAGAAGAGCCATGAGGCAAGAATGCTGTTGAAGGAGCTTTGCCAGCTAAGCATCATGAGAATGCGAGGAACAACAAGAAGAAGTTTTTCAAGAAGAATCAAAATTCTACTAAAGAATCTTCAGCCAATAACAAAGCAGGAGTCAAGAAGGGATCCTACCCTCCATGTCAACATTGCAATAGAAAGGGTCATCCTCCTTACAAATGCTAGAGAAGACCAGATGCCAAGTGCACCAAATGTAACTAAATGTGGCATGAAGCGGTAATTTGTAGGAACAGGAATCAACAACAAGGTGAAGAAGCTAAGATTACAGATTAGGAGAACGAGGATCAACTGTTTGTGACTACATGCTTCGTGGGTAATGAGTTAAATGAAAGCTAGTTGATTGGCAGTGGCTGTACCAATCATATGACTCATGACAAGGAGTTGTTTAGAGATTTGAAGCCAAGTAATATCACCAAAGTCAGAATTGGCAATGGGGATTACATCTCTGTCAAAGGAAAATGGACTGTTGTGATTGCAAGCTGTACAGGTACAAAACATATACAGGATGTTCTCTTTGTTCCTGATATTGACCAAAATCTATTGAATGTGGGTCAACTTATTGAAAATGGCTTTAAAGTTACTTTTTAAAATGAATATTTCTTGATTAAGGATGCAGCTAATCAAGATATCTTCAAAGTAAAAATGGAAGGAAAGAATTTTTCACTCAATCCTTTAGAGGAGGAGCAATCTGCTTTTCCTCTCAAAGAAGATGTCACACAGATTTGGCACAAGAGAGTCGGACACTATTATCATCAAGGGCTACTACAACTAAGAGAAAAGGAGTTGGCACTTGATGTTCCCAAGCTTAGTGATGCAATCTCAAGCTGCAAAGCGTGTCAGTTTGGAAAGCAAAGTAAGAAGCCATTTCCAAAGTCAACCTAGAGAGCTACTCACAAATTGCAGCTTATCCACTCAAATGTTGCAGGCCCTCAAAGAATACATTCTTTAAAAGGTAGTCGCTATTATATTGCCTTTATTTATGACTTTATCAAAATGTGCTGGATTTTTTTTCTTGAAGTTTAAATCAGAAGTAGCTCAAGTTTTTTGGAAGTTCAAGGCAAGAGTTGAGAATGATAGTGGCTGCAAATTCAGAGTATCAGGTCTGACAATGGGAAGAAGTACACTTCGGCAAGATTTGACAAGTTTTGTAAAGATTCAGGCATAGAGATCAGCTTATAGCACCTTACACACCTCAACAAAATGGGGTTAGTGAATGGAGAAATAGATGCATCATGGAGATGTCAGGATGTATGCTACATTAGAAGAATTTGCCAAAGAAGCTTTGGGCAGAGGTAGCAAATATGGCTGTATTTATTCAAAATAGGCTTCCAACAAAGGCGGTGAAGGAACAGACACCATTTGAGGCATGGTATGGTTATAAACCATCTCTGAAATTCCTTAAAGTATTTGGTTACTTGTGTTTCATTCATTCTCCACAGAACAAGTGTGACAAGCTTGATAGGAGAGCCTCACCAGGTATATTTATAAGCTATAGTACTGTTAGCAAGGCCTATAAAATTTTCAGCCATAAACTGGAAATATTGTTATTAGTAGGGATGTTCACTTTATGGAGGATGAAGAGTGGAGCTGGGATGATATAGAGAAGAAGGGTCAGACCAAGATAGAGTTGAAACTCAAGTTTTCTAATTCAAGCATCGAAGAAGAAGATGACTGGCAGAATGAAACAGTGGATGATGCTTATGTAAGAGGAACAAGGTTGCTCTCAGATGTTTATGAAAGGTGCAATGTTTCTGTGTGTGAACCTGTCGACTATGCAGAAGCAAAAAAGGATCAAAGATGGATAGCTGCAATAGAGGAGGAGCTGTCAATGATAGAGAAGAAAAAGACTTGGATTTTTGTGGATAGACTTCAAGGTAAGAAGGTAATTGGAGTTAAGTGGGTGTTTAGAACCAAGCTTAACGCTAATGGCTCGACCAGCAAGCACAAAGCTAGGCTTGTGGTTAAAAGGTATGCCCAAATCTTTGGTGTTGATTACTCTGACACTTTTGCTCTTGTTGCTAGATTGGATACAATCAGGTTACTACTTGCAATAGCTGCACAAAAAAGGTTGGAAAGTGTTCCAATTAGATGTCAAATAAGCTTTTTTAAATGGTATCTTACAGGAAGAAATTTATGTTGAGCAGCCCCAAGGATTTGAGAAGGAAGGCAAATGAGATAAAGTCTATCTTCTTAAGAAGACCTTTTATGGTCTAAAACAAGCTCCAAGAGCTTGGTATAGCAAAATTGATGAACATTTGTTGAACTTGGGATTTGTGAAACGTCTATCAGAAACAACCTTGTATGTCAAGCACAATGATACTGACATTCTTATTGTTTCATTGTATGTTGATGACCTACAGGTTACAGGAAACAATATAGATCATATTCAAAATTTCAAACAGGAGATGATGGAAGTGTTTAAAATGACAAATCTCGGGTTCATGTCCTACTTCCTTGGCATGAGATCAAGCAAGGGCAAGGTGAAATTTTCATTTGCCAAAAAAAGTACGCAAAGGAAATACTGAAGAATTTCAGATGGAGGAGTGCAATACAGCAAGCACTCCAATGAACCAGAAAGAGAAGCTGTGCAAAGAAGACGGTGCTAACAAAGTTGATGAAGGATATTTCAAGAGTTTGATTGGTTGCTTGATGTATGTCACATCAACAAGGCCTGGTATTTTGAATGTTGTAAGTATTTTGCCTCGATTCATGCATTGTACAAGTGAATTACACCTTAAGGCAGCCAAAAGAGTGATTCGATATGTCAAAGGCACAAGTGATTTTGGTGTTAAGTTCATAAGGAGCAAGGCGTTCAAGCTGGTTGGTTTTTCTGATAGCAACTAGGGAGGTTCCATTGATGATATGAGGAGCACTTCAGGCTACTGTTTTACTCTTGGCTCTGGTGTTTTCTCATGGAGCTCGAAGAAGGAAGAAATTGTAGCCCAATCCACTGCCAAATCAGAGTTTATTCTGCAACAGCTACTGTTAATCAAGCTTTATGGCTGAGGAAAATTTTACTTGATCTTGATCTGGAGCAGAAGGAAAGCACAGAGATTCTTGTTGACAACCAAGCTTCTATCGCTATCTCTCATAATTCCATGTTTCATAGGAAGACTAAACATTTTAGCATCAAGCTATTCTTCCTAAGGGAAGTACAGAAACATAGAGATGTGATTCTTGTCTACTGTAAAATAGAAAATCAAGTTGTAGACATTTTAACCAAACCATTGCCTGCTTCCAAGTTCGAGTTTTTAAGGTCAAGACTTGGTATTTGCGGCTCCTAAAGCAAGGAGTGTTAAGAAAATGCTTTGGGACTGAAACATGTCAAAATTTCTTTGTTTTTTTTTGTTAAGTTGATTGTGTCAAAATTTGTTCCTAATTTTAGGAATTAGTTGTTGATTTTATTTTGCTTAAGTTTAGGAAAAAGTTAGTGGGTTGTTGATTTATTTTGTATGAATAGCTTAGGATGGGTTGTTGAAGAAAGCAATTCAGTTTTCTTCATCCATTAAGTTTTTTTTTTACTAAAATACTTACAAATACTTTAACATGGCCAACTATGTTTTCCATAGGGAGAGCTTAAAGGTAAACTTTTGTGGGTGATTTGAGTTATTAATTCTTGGTTACATTTAACACATTGGAGGATGGTTTCGGCAGAACATGACTCCAGCAGTAATTGCCAGCGTTGAAACAATGCTAGACAAGTGGAAAGACAAAGAAGGAGAAGAGACCGAAGCAGGGATTTAAATAGCAGTTCGATATCAGAATAGCGGCTGCTATATAGCGGTAGCGGCGCCGTCCAAAACCGCTACTGCTGAAAATAGCGGTGTGAAGCAGAGTCACATCGATAGTGGTGGATCGCGGCTGTAATTTAATGGGTAATGGCCAATTGCGGCAATAACGAGCCACTATTCCCGTTATTTTTCGTTACAGTAAATTAAAAAAATCCATCCCCTCTAAACAAAAATCAAAAGAAACACAATAAAACAAAAGGGAATATATTCCCCTACCTATAAAATCAGAGAGTTTTCAATCAAAAAAAGTAAAAAGAAGTCCAAATAAATAGAAAACATAATCAAAACTCAAAAGTAATAGAAAATATGAAATTCTATTTCTTATATTTCGACAAACAACACATCAGCAGATAAAAGTAAGGAGCCGAGGACTTGAATCTGAAAAGCAAACCCTGCCCTAATCACTTGCACATTTAGAGATTGATAATTTTCAAGTAAGTACTTGAAATTTTGTCTTGATTTTTGCTTGTTTGTCTTGAATCTGCAGTGCAAATATGTTCTTTAGAATTGAGGACACCATTTGAACCGCTTGATGCCATCTATTTCCTCTTCGAAGTTCTAGGTTTCTTCCAGTTCTTTCTCAGCCCTTCTAAGCCAGTCCTCAACGTCTTCATAGATGACCTTAATTTGCCTTTTACCTCATCGACACGAGTTTTCACCCTCTGTTTCCTTAATTTAAGTTTCTTTCATTGATTCTTGAAATCTTCAACAATCTCTCCATAACAGAAAAAGTAACAGAGATAAGGTGATGACTGATGCATATTCCTTAACCTAGTTTTTCACACTTTCAACAGCAGTAGAGGCAACATATTCGACCATTTTTGTTGATAGTCTGATGAGGTTGAAGTTTAGAGTTAGAGGCTACTGGTTAGGGAAATAGAATCGTTTCATTTTCATTTGATATGCTGCTCTGTTGTGTTTTTTCTTTGGTTCTCGTTTTACTCATTAATTAGGGGCAGCCACCGTCCGTTTTATCCACTAGAAAAGAGCAAACTGTTGTACATGTAAATTGTGTTTTTATTGAGAAATGGTAACCATAAAATTTCTGTCAATTTACAGACACCGTCCGTTTTATCCACTAGAAAAGAGCCATGTAAATTGTGCTTTTATTGAGAAATGGTAACCATAAAGTTTCTATCAATTTTTTAATAAAGTAAATTGTTAAAAATTTTCTTAAAACAATTATTAGAAAATTTCTTTATTAAATTTTAAAAAAATATATATAAATCTCTGGACACAGTTTTTAATATGACATGTAATAAAGTCTTTATAGTTAATTTTCCCCTTAAGTCCCTTAAGTCTTTGTTACCTATGAACAAACATTCATATATTAAAAATTAAAAATATTTGAAACACGAAATTTTATCATATGTTTGTTCATAAAATAAATGTTTGTCCACAAGAATCTAGAAAAGGATTTATGGAATTTCCAATGAAATGGTACCTTCAATTATAAATGTTAAGCAATTTAAGAATCTAATTGTAACAAGTAAAAAAAAAAAGTAAAACATATCTAAGAAAAAGAAACAAAAACACTCCTTTTGAAAGAAATCAAAAAATGAAGATGTTTAGTTAGCTTATAAATAAAAAATAGTATTAAGTAAATAGAACACAATAAATGATTGGACAAGCAGAGGACTAAAAGAGAAAAAAAACGTTCATTTAATTTAGAAACAATAAATTAAAGAACCCAAAAATTTAAAGAAGAATCTTGCATGACCCAAATATTTATAAACTCATATTAGAGAAAAAAAAGAAAAAGAAGAAGAAGCTTTAGAAAGCTTCTCATTTATTAGCAAAATTAACACAATAAAGAAAAAAAACTTTAGATAAACTTTAGATTTAACTTAAGAGAGTAAAAAAAAAAGATTTCTAAATGTAATTTAGTTTGTATAATATGAAAAACTTGAATTTTTAAATTTGATCCAATTTGAATTTAAATTTTATTAAGACGGAACAAAACAAACTATTTATACCAAAAACTTTGGAACCAAGTAATAATGGGTTATGGTGTATTGTTGTTTTTTTAAAAAATAAATAAATAAATTATGTATGGATTATACAATAAATTTAAATTTTTCATGTTAATGATATTTACTTCTTTTTTGTATTATATTGTTGATAATATAAATAATGAGTTGCTTATATTTCTAAATATAATTTTATGTTTCTTATAAATAAATAAAAATAAAGCATGCCACCACGTGAAGAGTTCCCGACTAAAGGATTGGAGGGTGCACCAAGTAATGATATAGGTTGGCACTTTGGAACTCCAATGCCAAATGCGAAAGGAAATATCGTATGTAAACTTTATGGTAAAGTTGTGAAAGGAGGAATAACACTATTTAAAGAGCACATTGCTCATAAAACCAACAATGTTGCACCATGCCCTAATGTTACTGGTATGTGGTACTTTATTTTTTTTAAATGTTATTGTAAATTTATCAATAAAGATTATATATAATTTATAATAATATAAAGTGTGAATTATTTTTATTTTTTTAACAGGTGTCATTAGAGAAAGTATGATGAATATATTGAAAGAAAGCAACACAAAGAAAATAGACAAAAAGAGGAGAAAAGATGAATTCTTATATCAATTAAGAGAAGAGGAGGATGAACACGAGGAATTCATTGATGAGGTTTCTGCTATAAGGCAAGCAACTCAAGAAAGTATCCAATCACAACACGAGTGGTATAAAAGGGAAGAATTCAGACGAAGTACTGGTGATTGGGATAACATTTATGAAGAAGGGCGATCTTCTCATGAAGCAGCTAGAGAAATATCATAGAGAAAGAACACGTAAATCCATCCCAAGTGAGTCTGAGTTTACCTTAAGGGGAGCTATACCTGAATTGGTTAGAAGCAAAATTTCAAAGCAACCAAAGGTCAATGACTCTTTTTTAAAGAGTTTTCAAAGGAAGATAGGTGAAGTGGTATCTAAATTTTTAATATATGAAAGACTTCCTTTTCAATAAGCAAGCTCTCCATGGTTGTATAATTTAATTCAAGTGCCAATAGAAGTTGGATAAGGTGTAAAGCTCTCAACACCTTATGAGGTTTCAGATGTGTATTTGGAGTCATAGTATCAACGAGTTCGTGATTGGGTAAATAGACTAAAGACTCATTGGAAAGAATTGGGTGCAACTCTAATGTGTGATGGTTGGACCAACAGTTTGAATCAAATGCACATCATTAATTTCCTTGTTTATTGCAGTAAAGGAACCATTTTTTGGAAATCGGTAGATGTCTCAAGTGTCCATAGTAGAGATGTTGAATTCTACTACTATTTGTTAGATTCAGTTGTAGAAGAAATTGGAGAAAATTACATTGTCCAAATAGTGACTGATAATGAGGCAGCAATGAAAGCTGCTGGAAAAAAAATAATGTTGAAAAGAAAACATCTATATTGGACCTCATGTGCAGCTCACTGTTTAGATTTATGCCTTGAAGATATTGGGAAAAAGCCCAGTGTAGCAAAAATGTTAGATGAGGAAAAGAAAGTGACTTGCTTTATATACAATCACATTTGGACTGTTGATTTGATGAAGAAGTATACACAAGGGAAACAAATACTTCGACCTGCTCTTACTCGATTTGCAACTCATTTCATTCAACTTGAAGAGATAACAAGACAAAAGCAAGGTCTGAGAGAAATGTTTAATTCAAAGGTCAGTATTTTATAATTAGTTAATATAATTACTTAAATATAGCAACCTTTAATGATTTTATTAGTTCCAAATAATTTAAATTATATTATTTTAAAATTTTTCTTATGAATATATAGGAATTTAAAGAATCAAAATGGTGACAGCAAAAGTCAGGGCCTGCTTAAGAAGCCAAAAAAATTGTTTTGGGAAAAGATTTTTGGAAAAAAAGCCAATGACCTCATAAAAGTTTACGAGCCCCTAGTAAAAGTATTGAGACTTGTGGGTAGAGATGAAAAACCAACAATGAGCTTTATTTATGAGGCTGTTGATAGAGCTAAACGAGCAATTCAACAAGATTGTTGATATTCCACCGAGTACGAAAAGATTATTAACAATAGATGGAATCTTATGCATTCCGACTTGCATTCAGCTGGTAAGATAAAATGTTTCATATAATTAAGAACTATTTTTATATTTTATTAATTTAAGCTTTAGATTATTATTTGATAATATTCTTATAAATTCTACTTAGGTTATTTTCTCAATCCTCAATTTCAATTTGGGGTGGAGCATTCTGAGAATGTACTAATAGAAACATTAGAAGGTACACGATCAAAATGGTTAATCAGGTTAGATTCAAGTACTATTATTTGTAACTTAGTTACATAATTTGAAATAGAATTATTTTTTTATTTTTACTCTATCTTTTATTTATGCAATTGTTACTATTTAGAGATAAACATGAGACATTCGGTACTCTACAGGCACAAAGAGCTTGAAAGCAAATGAATCCGGATAAACAGTTAATTAAATTATTTAATTTAATTTATATTATTTACTTATATTGTACATTTTAAAGTTATTTTGAAATTTAAATAATATTCTGCAGCTGAGTGGTGGATAATATACGACACATGTGTTCCTGAATTACAAAAATTAGCAATTAAAGTGCTTAGTCAAACAACTTCAGCATCAAATTGCGAACGAAATTGGAGCACATTTAGTTATATTCACACCAAGGCAAGAAATAGGTTAAAGTATAAAAAACTTGAGAAACTAGTGTTTACCTATTATAATATGAGGCTTCAGATAAGGCATCAAAAAAGAATGAGCACTGATGATATAAACGCTAGTTTTAATCCTATTAGCCTTGATCATATCTTTGAAGATGTTGATCCACTATCAGAATGGCTTCATGAGAAAGAGAATTCATTTTTAGATGGTGAAAATGCCGGTGTGTTGCCTATGGATACCTCTGATGATGAAATAGATGTTGATCAATCTCAACAACAAAATTTGTCTCATTCAAGTTCTAGTTCAACGCCAAGTCAAAGTGGCGATGGACCCGATGGTGGTGGTTTAAGTCCAATTGATGGGGATGATGGATATAGTGGTGATAGAGGTGAAATTAGATCTTCTAGTCAGTATGGAAAAGAATATGAGGTTCGTACCACTAGTGGACATTTTCGTGATAGATTAGAGTTTGATGGAAATATGTTTCCTGAACCTAGGAGAGATAAAACTGAACCTAGAATTCCATCAAAAGGAAAAGACAAAAAGCATACTTCTATAGGCTCTTCATCTGGTAGGAGATCGAGTTCTAGTAACCTTGGGTATAGTGATTCATCTACTAGCACTCAAGGTTTTTATCCACCAGAACAACCTTCATATTTTCAACCTTCACATGGTTATCCACAACCATATGATTATTATCCACCATTTCCAAATTAAGGTGTGTCATACCAGCCTCAAATGCATCCTCCACCACCAATGTATCACCCACCTCCACCTCTCATGTATCCTCCTGCTCAAGTATATCCTCCATATCAATTCTATGAAAACCAAGGTGAAAATGTTTTTTTTTTTGATATATTTTTGGACAAAGGCCAAGAGAATCAAGTCAAGAACGCTCTCAAAGTGAAGATGAATGATTTGATCTTCCTCGTCATTCCACTAATTGGTGAAAACTAAATCGTACCACTACCATTATTTGTAAGGTATGTTTTTTTTAAAGAAAAAATTTTGTTAATGTTCTTAATTTTGATGATATTAAAGCATTTAAAAAATCTCTTTAGATAAATAAATGGAGTATATTTTATGAAAAGATAATTAAGAATCAAAGCATGTTAAACTATATATGAAGGTAGAATGAGAGTGAGAATAAGTGGTAGGAAATCGAAATAATTAATGAGAATCTATACATTTATCTATTCTTTTTTTCCTTTTGCAGCATAGAATGTTTATATCTTCACCATCTTCAAAGCTGTCAAGAAATATTGAAGACATCTCTCAGGTATGAATTTTCAATTATTTTATCTGTTAAAACTTTCAAACTTATTAAATATGATAATTGTTTAATATTTCTTTTTTTTTACTTTGTTATTAGTTAATATAACATTCTTAGAAAATTCGTAAATAAATGTAAGAATAATTAATGATTATAAAAGTTGTATTCTCATATCATATTAATAAAAGTTTATAAGTGTAAGAAAACACTCTAAAAATCATTAAAAGTGACTTTTTATAATTATAATTATAATTATTATGTTTTATAATAAGTTGTTCAAATTTTAAAAAAATTCACGACCGCGATACCCGTAGTGGCCGCAATAACATCCGTTATGTCCGCAACCGCAATAAATGCAACGCGATCGAAAACACGGCCGCGACTGCAATTTAAATCCCTGGACCGAAGTGTTCCAAGAATATAGAATGTTCACTTCAGAAGTCATATCAAGAACAGCTTTTGGTAGCAGTTACTTGGAAGGAGAGAAGATCTTTTACATGTTGAAGAAGCTCGTAGATATTGTGAGCCGCAATTCAAACAAGTCTAGGATTTCAATCCTCAGGTATGTTTGTTTATGTTGGTTGAGTGTTAAGGAGATTAGTACATGTAAGTTCTCGAGTTTTAGCCTTGTGAATAAACATAATAGTTACTGTTTGTTGACATCGATTTGATTTTGCATCAAGTTTTGGAAAACTGACGATGACGTAGAGTCAGAGAAACTTGCTAGAGAAATACAAGATTTGGTGATAGAGATTGTGAAGAAAAGAGAAAATAAAGTTGCGAGTGGAGAAGCAGAGAGCTTCGGCAGTAATTTTCTGAGAATATTAATAAAAGCATTTAATAATCCGGATGAAAAAAACAAGATTTTAATGGAAGATTTGGTTGATGAGTGCAAAAGATTTTATTTTGCTGGACAAGAAACTGTTAATGCCTTGCTTGCTTGGGCAGTGCTGGTTTTAGCTATCCATAGAGATTGGCAAGACAAAGCAAGAAGAGAGGTGATGGAGATATTTTGAAGCCAAAATCCACACTCCTAAGTCCTTGCCAAACTCAAAATCGTAAGCAAATCTGATAGCTTAATTGTACTTGTATTATTGTTTCTCATTTAAATGAAGCTGAAATATAACTTTTGCAAACAGATGCGCATGATCATTAATGAAACTCTACGATTGTATGCTCCCATAAATGGGTTGGTAAGAAGAGCTAGAAGACAAGTTCAAGTGGGAAAGCTAGTCCTGCCTGCTAAAGTAGATGTTTGGACCCCAAACATGGCACTTCACCATGACCCTCAGTTATGGGGAGATGATGCCCATGTTTTTAAACCGGAGAGGTTCGAGAAAGGGATCGTGAAAGCTACCAAGTACAATGCGGCTGCATTTATTCCTTTCGGAATGGGACCTCGAGCTTGTGTCGGGATGACCTTTGCAATCAATGAAACAAAGACTGCTCTTTCCATGATTCTACAAAGATACACCATTTCTCTCTCTCCTGCCTATGTTCACTCACCCACACCTCGTATCACAGTTCAACCACAGCATGGGATTTAAGTTATACTCAATTCATTGTCTAATGATGCTTAAACTATGCACTGTTGATCTGCAACGCTATAATCAGTAAGTAAACTCTAGTGTCGGATTTTAGTAATGTTGTTTGGTTGGACCTGCCATGTAGTTTGCCAATTCCCCATGTTCGTATGTCTGTGAATTTTGTCAGGTTCTAGAATTATTCGAGTTCTTTATTTTCTATAAAATATCTGTAAATGTGTTGAGCAATGAACTGCAATGCAATAGGTAACCAACTTGAAGCAGTTACAGCAAGCAGCTTTGGAGCCGAATCAAGAAGCTGTCCATTTTTTTTGTTTTTCATTTTGTTCTTTTGTAATGTAATCAAGTTGACTTGTAACTTAAAATCAAATTTAGTAGATCTTTTGATTATGATGGATGTAATGGCTGCTAATTTTCAGCTTACTTTCATGTACCAATTAAGTTAAATTTTAGTCAATTAGTGGGAGTAGTTAATTGTTTAGGTAACTGTCAAACAATGTAACTTCCATGTATATATTTTCCAATTTGAATGCAAGTAATGTAGAACTTTTTCAGTTACTTTTCTCTCCAACGTTTTCTTTCTTTTTGCTGCTTTTGCTCCTGTTTGTTTATGTTTTGTTTCTTATGTTTTGCTTGTTTAAGCTGCCATTGTTCCAACAAATGGTAATCAGATCCTCCTGTCTTTGAGGACCTCTGTTGTTGTTTGAGTTTTTTTCTTTTTTGCCTGAAACAAACTTAAAAAGCAAGCATCCGAGTTTGTCAAATCTGTTTTTAGCAGCATGAGCTTTGCACCTCCTCCACCACCAGTTTTCGCTGGAGATAACTACCACATTTGGGTAGTTAAAATGAAGACTTATCTCCAAGCACTTGACCTTTGGAGTGCAGTTGAAAGTGATGTTGAGCCACCACCACTGAGAGCTAATCCTACCATTGCTCAGATTAGGCAGCATGGTGAGGAACGAGCCAAGAAGCACAAAGCCATGACCTTTTTACAAAATAGTGTGTCTGATGTGATCTTCACTCGCATTATGGCCTGTGACTCTCCTAAGCAAGCTTGGGACAGACTGAAGGAAGAGTTTATGGGATCAGACAAGACCAGGCAGCAACAAGTCATTAACCATAGAAGGGAGTTTGAAAATTTAAAAATGAAGGAGTCTGAATCTATCAAGCAATATTCTGATAGAATCATGGCTATTGTCAATAATATCATACTTCTTGGAGAGGAGTTCAGTGATAGCAAGGTTGTTGAGAAAGTGATCACCACCCTTCCTGATAGATTTGAATAAAAAATCTCCTCATTGGAGGACTCGAGGGACCTCACAACTATATCTCTGTCTGAGTTGGTCAACTCATTTTATGCACTCGAGCAAAGGAGAGCTAGCAGACAGGAGGAGAATCCAGAGGGTGCATTTCAAGTAAAGACCAGAGAAAGTTCTAGCTCAAATCAGAGAGCCAAGAAGCCTTGGTTTGAAAGGAAGGACAAAGCAAAGAGAGATGCAGGAAGAAGGAGGTTTCCACCATGTATTCACTGCAAGAAAACTAATCACTTGGAGAAGTATTGCTGGAACAGACCAGATCTCCAGTGCAAAAGTTGTAAGCAATATGGCCACCATGAGAAGATTTGTAAAAATCAAGAAAAGGCACAAGCTCAACCTATCCAAGCCAAGACTGCTGAAGATCTTCAAGCTCAGGAAGAGTATGTCTTCACTGCCTCATGTTTTGTAGCCAACAGCAAATGTAGCTGGCTTGTGGACAGTGGTTGCTCACACCATATGGCAGCTGATGAGAGCCTGTTGAAGGACATTGACAGGAGCTATGTCTTGAGGGTCAAGATAGGTAATGGAAATTTAATTGAAGCTAAAGGCAGAGGGGATGTTGTGATAAACACAGACTCAAGTAATAAAATCATTTCTGATGTTCTATTTGTGCCTGAAATAGATCAGAACCTACTGAGTGTAGGTTAGTTGGTTAAAAGGGGCTACTCCATAGTTTTCAAGAATGATTCTTGTGTCATTAGTGATGTTAATGATAGAGAAGTTGTTTCAGCACCTATGGCAGACAACTGTTTTATGTTAAATGTAAACCAGCTTAAGAATAGAGCCTATGTAAGTTCAGTTGACAATATTGATCTTTGGCATAAAAGGTTTGGCCATGTTAACTTCAGGACACTGGACTTGCTGCACAAAATGAACTTAACTGAAGACATGACCAAAGTTGAGGTTAGTGAATCTGTTTGTGAGGTGTGCCAGCTTGGTAAGCAGGCAATGTTACCTTTTCCAGTAGACCAAGCATGGAGGGATCGAGAAAAACTTGAGTTGGTGCACTCAGACGTCTGTGGACCAATGAAGACCTCTTCATTGAATGGTAGTAAGTATTTTATACTGTTTGTTGATGATTTGACCAGATTTTGCTGGGTTTACTTCATGAAACAGAAGTCAAAAGTGTTTGAAGTGTTTGAAAAATTCAGAGCTTTGGCAGAAAATCAAACAGGCTGCAGGATTAAGGCTTTGAAGACAAACAATGGTTCTGAGTACTTGTCTGAAAGATTTCAGAAGCTTTGTGAGCAGGCTAGAATTTATCACCAGTTGACCACAGTGTACACTCCACAGCAAAACGGAGTGTGTGAAAGGAAGAACAGGATAGTAATGAACATGGCCAGATGTTTGTTGTTTCAAAGCAAGCTCCCAAGCAGTTTTTGGGCTGAAGGAGTCAATACCTCAGTCTACTTGCTCAATAGGTTGCCCACACATGCTGTGAAGGATAAGAATCCTTTTGAAGCATTGTATGGCCTTAAACCAGTTGTTTCTCATTTAAGAATATTTGGCTGCATGTGTTATGTACTAGTACCTGCAGAAAGAAGGACCAAACTTGAAAAGAGGGCTACTCCAGGCATATTTGTTGGTTACAGTGGCTGCAAAAAAGGCTACAGAATATATGATCCCTCAACCAAGAAGATTTTGGTGAGTAGGGATTTAAATTTGATGAAACAAGGTTTTAGAGTCTTGATGGTTCAGACACAACTCAGTTTGAAGAAGATCAAGTTGACAGTAATCTGGAATTGGCAGAAAGTGAAGTCAGTAATGCCAATGTTGATGATGCTCCTGTGAGAGGAACTAGATCCATAGCTGATATCTATCAGAGATGCAATGTAGCCATTGTTGAGCCTTCAAGCTATGAAGAAGCTGCAAGGAACATGAGCTGCCAGAAGGCTATGGAGGTTGAAATGGACATGATCAACAAAAAAGACACATGGGAGTTGGTGGACAGACCTGATCAGAAGAAGATCATTGGTGTCAAATGGGTTTTCAGGGCCAAATTCAATTCTGATGGCTCTTTGAACAAACACAAGGCAAGGCTTGTGGTAAAAAGGTATAGCCAACAGATTGGGATTGATTTTGAGGAGACATTTGCTCCAGTAGCAAGGCTAGACACCATAAAGCTTCTGTTTGCCTTGGCTGCACAAAAACAGTGGAAGGCCCATCAACTTGATGTGAAATCAACTTTCCTGAATGGTTTCCTGAAAGAAGAGATATATGTTGATCAGCCTGATGGATTTAAAGTCCAAGGAAATGAGGACAAGGTTTACAAGTTGAAGAAGGCACTCTATGGACTGAAACAGGCTCCTCGAGCCTAGTATGACAGGGTAGATGATTACTTGTCAAGGCTCAACTTTGAGAAAAGTTTGAGTGAGCCAACATTGTTTATAAAGAAGTCCAAAGATGAGACTTTGCTGATTGTCTCAATATATGTGGATGGCCTATTAGTGACTGGAAGTAGAGTCGATTTGATTCAGGAGTTTAAAAGGAATATGCAAGACATGTTTGACATGACAGACTTGGGAATCATGACTTACTTCCTTGGTGTGGAAGTATACCAGTCTGATCAAGGGATTTTTATTAGTCAGAATGCATTTGCTTCGAAAATTCTTACTAAGTTTCATATGGAAAATTGCAAACCTGTTAGTACTCCATTAGCTGTGGGAGAAAAGCTAAGCAGCTTTGGAAATGAAGAGAAGGTTGATGAAAGGGAGTATAGACGCTTAATTGGTTGTTTGCTTTACTTGACAGCAACCAGACCTGACCTTATGCATTCAGTTGGTCTATTGTCTAGGTTCATGCACAGCTGCAATACAACTCATTTGAAGGCAGCTAAGAGGATACTCAGGTATGTCAAAGGCACTCTGAAGTTTGGAGTTCAGTTCAAAAGAGAAAATGAGCTAAAACTAACTGGTTACTCAGATAGTGACTGGGGTGGATCAATTGATGATATGAGAAGCACCTCAGGCTACTTCTTTACACTTGGTTCAGGAGTTTTCTGCTAGAGCTGCAAGAAGCAGCAGACAGTGGCTCAATCAACTGCTGAAGTTGAATATATAGCAGCAGCAGCAGTGAGTCAAGCCATTTGGCTTAGAAAGCTACTTTGTGATTTAAATGAAAGTCAACTTGAGCCTACTGATATTTTGGTGGATAAGCAATCAGCTATTGCCATTTCCAAAAATCCTGTTTTTCATGGCAAAACCAAACATTTTAAGCTCAAGTATTATTTTGTTCGAGAGGTTGTACAATCCAAAGAAGTGAGCCTTATACATTGCAGCTCACAAGATCAATTGGCTGACATTTTGACAAAGCCTCTTGGTACAATTAGATTTGAATTCTTAAGGGATTCGATTGGAATTTGTTGCCTACAGTCCAAGAAGGAGTGTTGAGCAATGGATTGCAATGCAACAGGTAACCAACTTGAAGCAGTTACAGCAAGCAGCTTTGGAGCCGAATCAAGAAGCTGTCCATTTCTTTTGTTTTTCATTTTGTTCTTTTGTAATGTAATCAAGTTGACTTGTAACTTGAAATCAAATTTAGTAGATCTTTTGATTATGATGGATGTAATGGCTACTGATTTTCAACTTACTTCATGTACAAATTAAGTTGAATTTTAGTCAATTAGTGGGAGTAGTTAATTGTTTAGGTAACTGTCAAACAATGTAACTTCCATGTATATATTTTTCAATTTGAATGCAAGTAATGTAGAACTTTTTCAGTTACTTTTCTCTCCCACGTTTTCTTTCTTTTTGCTGCTCTTGCTCCTGTTTGTTTATGTTTTTGTTTCTTATGTTTTGCTTGTTTAAGCTGCCATTGTTCCAACAAAATGCTTCTATTAGATCCGGAGATCTGATATGAAAGCATTTCTAAATATATTAGGAAACTTCAAAAAGTTCAGTTTATTCGTATTGAATTCAATTTGGTAACATTACAAGAAAGCAGTAGCATACATATCAAAATTTATTATACTATCTCTTAAGAAACACCCAATGAAGTTGACGATAAACATGAAAAATGCTAAGCAATTTAGTTATTGAGTAAACTCCTTATAACTACGCTGTGGGATATCCTTGATGATTGCCCGTAAAAGATCGAAGTAGAGGGGCAACTGTGCAAGTGCAAAGAAGGAAACAGGCAAACATGTTACTATGTAAATAGGTAAAGCTGCAAACTTTAGCCTATCTTTAAGTTCGAAGAAATGGCCTGCACAAAATGAGACTAGTATTGCAGTTATTGAAGTGAACAATGCTGTTAGGCCGATAATGAGTCTCCAAGGCAATTTACAAGCAAAATCTTTCTCTTCAAATCGGGAAGTCAGGATTGCTAGGAAAAATACCAGGGCTGTCACGGAGAAGCAAAGGGCTATTAAGGATGCAATGCAAAACACAGAGAATGCGGGCTCATCCTCAAGAACTGGTGTGCCAGAGGTTTCCTTAACTCCACCTGGGATAGTTGCTGATGTTGCAAATGCTACTGTGGCTATCAATGCTGCTACGAGTGAGCAAGATTCAGAGGTTTTCGTGAGCCATGCGCTACCGTCTTTGACAAGCAATTTGTGTGTTTCCGTGAAGATTTGCTTTGGGGTTTGATTCTTCTTGTTGTACTTGTAATGAATAGGCAAATGCTTTGAAATGGATCGCTTGACAAACTGCAATACCAATGGAACTAAGATTAAAAAAAGGAAAGCAAAAGACAATTCAACAATAGAGGTCTACAACATATACCTTATACCACTTGAGCTCCCATTGCATTTGTAAAGCAGATCCTGGAATGAGCCAAGGACGATATTCTCCATATTTGGCAGCAAGGTGCAATGCATTGTTCCCTTGATGATCCCACTTTCGGAAAATGCTTTCATGCAACGGGGTTTCTCTGTTGATTAGGAACTGAAAAGTATGCGTTTGCCTATTCTCCACTGCTAAAAGCAACACGTTTTTGCCATCAGCATCCAAGTCCTGAATAGAAACAGGGAACTTGTCTAAAATACTTTCCACCATTTCTGTGATTCCCATCTTTGCTGCTATCAAGAAAGGCGTCTCTGTCTCTTTTTGTTTAAGAATTACGTTCTTTTCAAATGCCATTTTCACCGAGTACTTTGAGCTCTTAGAATCCACCGACCCTATTATCCTGTATTCTTTAAGAAAGCTCTCCATTGGTGCCACTGTGACTGTCCCTTCCTTGTTGGAGCAACCTGTTATGGATTTACAGCATCAATATGCATGGACAAAGAGCCAATACACTTAACTACAACAAATCCAATCTTCATTGTGTTGGGTTCCAGCTGATAGGGATTTTTGGCCAAGGTTTGCATGTTGGTGTTGTTGGAGACACGTACCTTTCTTCTTATCTGTCTCAGCCTCCACACCTTGAGCCTCCCCCGTAATGCGAGGGTCAAAATGAATGTCAGTAGTCTCTCTTTCACTAAATTTGTATGGAGAAGCTGTCTTCACTAATTCATTCATGACTTGCAGTGCAACTGTGTGTCTCTCTTTCTTTATTATGATTTTCTTTATTCTGTGAAACCCTGCATCATCTCAAATTCAATATGTGCAGCCTACATGAATTCTAAAATTTTGCTTAACAAAAGCCTTAAATTCAATATTCGACTTGGGTCAAGGACTTGCCTACCCTTCACCATGAAATTTCTTAAAAATTTAAATATACTCATATTAAAAACTCAATCAAATGTGTAAAGTAGTTTTAAAAGAAATATAAGAACAATTAAGGGGGAAAAAAGGGTACTAACCATGTCCCAAAACTATTAGCAGCAAATTCAGGAAAAACTTAAGAGATAGGATAATCGAGGCATAATTGGGTGGAACATAGCGTTGCTTGAGATTGTATTTTTCCTCTTCCTTGTCTTTTGATTCACCTTTATCTTCTAAAGATTACAACATTAAAACAAAGGAAGCTTAAAGACAATTTTATGGTTATACACAAAGGTTAATCAAACCCATACCCCTCTCTAGAGTTAATCCTCAAACTCTCTAATTACAATATTGATTTAGGTCCTTTCATTATTAAAATAATTATTTTAATGGTTAAATTACACATCAGATATGTAACATGATTTAAAATGAAAATTTTAATGAAAAATAAATATTGTAAAAATATTTTTTGAAACTTTTATTGAAGCTTTATTGTGCACACCCTCTTTTTTCAATTTTATACATGACAATATTTCACTTTTCTTTAAAATTTTCAATTTAAATTATATCCCATAAAATTTGATTAGATCTAAAGGTTGTTGACAATATTTTTCAACCGAAATAAAATGTATGTAATGTCTTTAACAATTTCAACCTAATTTGAATGGCATTTAATAAAAATTTATATAAAATTATTAAAATTAAAAATAATTAACATTATTGTCTTGTGTTTCACTTTCTTCTTTTAGAAAACGATGGTGGTTAAACCTTTCCCAGGTTACAATGATGCTTACCATGATTGTTGTTTCTACCCTTCTCTTCATCAGCTTGGAAGCCACTCACTTTCGTAGACCTAATGTCTGCAAACTCAAATAAATTCATATGTACTAATATTAAAATTATATTTATAAAATAGTGATAAAATTTATGCAAATAAATTTTTCTTAAACTTGGGTTGAATTTTCTTTTTTTGGTGAAAAGTGTTATAGTAATATTCATTTCGTGAAAAATATAAAAGTGGAGAAACGTACTTTGCAATGAAGGCAATCCATAAAAGACAACACCAAATAGCATGTGAAAGAAATGAGCACAGGTTCCATAATTTTCAGGATACCATGGCTCTTTGCTTCCATCAAACCTTTTCAAGTAGGCCTCGGGGTCGTTTTTTATCTCCTTTACTTCTTTCACTGTTATGCCTACAACATCGTGTGAAATCAAATCAAACCCTAATACATTATTCTTTTGAATGTCCTTGTGTCGAAAAGCAATCATGCTTGGAAATGAACTACTTACACCAATAGATAATCCGATCAAACAGTCCAAGCCGACAACTACTTTTAAATGCGTTAGGCTTGGTGGCTAAAATATGGAGGGGAGTAAATCCATCTTCGTTCCTATCCTTGGCAAGCTCTGGATATATGCGAACGATTTGAAATGCCAAACCTATGCATCAAATTCAATATCATTTCTTGTAGTTAGATCATTTTCATCACTTGATCAACAAAAGGAATTTCTAACTGAACAGTTAACACCCATTTTAAAATCTATTATTAAACATGTTTTTTTTTTATAATACAACTAAGTTTATCTTCATATTTTCCTTAATCCAAAAGAAAAAGAAAATCTTACCAAAGAATTCCCCTTGAAGTGCGACATGAAGAAATGTGTCCCCATTAGGCTTCCTACTCCCTGCGTCCAAGGGGTTTCCTTCGCAAAGAAAATGGAGGCAAAGAAACGCTTCTTGGTGGCCGAAAAGGGCTGCCAAGAAAAGAGGTGTCGCATTCTGTTCGTTGCAGTTAGTAATCAGATCAGGAACCTTCGAAGCTATGCGTTTGCACATGTACGCATCTCCCAACTCAGCTGCCGTGTGTAGCGCTGTATTCCCTTTGTCGTTTTTCAGCCGCAAAATCTCCGAAACCTTTTCGCCCAGGCTTCCCACCATCTGCTCCACCTCCTTAGCTCTCCCACCCGACACTGCTAAATGCAATGCCGTATCCCTAGACGCCGTCAGCGCCGCTACTCGGCTTTTCTCGTGTCCCTTGTAAATCTCCACGACTTCCGTCCATTGGCCTCTCATGGCTTTGTCAAACAGGTCTTATGATAAGAATGCGGCCTCACGCTCCGTCGTTGCATTACAAATTTCCATATCCAATGCTGAAGCTAAGCTTTGTTAAGCTCTGCGTGTCTTTTGGTGTTTGCCTGTTGGTTTATTAATGAACTGCTCCCATGGGTGATTTATAAGTGTGAATCTTGTTGTCCACTGTAAAATGAACAACTTTGGAATTTGTCTTTTATTTACTTGGAGCACAATCCATCCATATACTCCATCTTTTTCCAACCCAAATTTAATAAATTAAATCCTTAAATCATATATATTTATATCACTTTTTTGTAATTATTATTTAAACTTTTCTTTTTTCATAAATAATGCTTACATTATATTCTATTACATTATATTTTATTACTCAAAGTGGTACATCTAAATTATATTCTCAACAGTTAAAAATAATTTCTTAATCAATCATTTTGTACTTTTAACTTAAAAGATTAGAATCAAATCATATTATATTATAAAAACAAATTAAATTAAATTAAACTTTTCAAATTTTTTTTTTGTATTCTCTCCTTTCCCGCACTTCTTCTCTTTTAATGCATTGTTAGATAACTTTCTTTGCTTCTTTGTAATAGTTAGATTTTATGATCTATTTGGGATTTTTCCATTAGAGATATTCACCCGCATTAATTATTTTATGTAAAATATACATATGTTTTGAATATGTGTCAGAAAGGAACAAAGACGAAGTTTGAAATTGGAAAAGAAGCATGCTGAAATTTGAGTTTTATTGTCAAAAATTAAGCTTGGATGAGTTTTCCGATGAGATCTTGAATTTTCGTCACCGGAGTTTTTGGTGAAGAACAAAATAAATGAATTTTATAAGTTTTTTTATTATTTCTCAATGTATCTACCAGAAGTAAACTTAGTAACTAATCCTCCACATTTTATAGATCCGTTAAGGGGTTAGATGCTGGCCACGAATTTTAAAGTTGCTCCATACCCAAAGCGATGATTGAACCCTCGATCGTTGATTAAGGTAGGAGAGATCATCGCCATCTTACTTAACTCCCGTGGTTGTTTATAATTTTTTTTAAACTTATAGAAATAATATTTAACTTTTTATTTTAATTTTTTAGTTAAAAAAAGTCACACGTTACAAAATGATTAGCTAAGAAATTTTTTTTATGGTTGGGGTAATTTAGGTAACATATTATAATTTAAGTATTACTTTGGGTAACATAATATTGATTAGTTAAGAGATTTTTTATGGTTAGGATAATTTGGATAACAGATTGTAATTTAGGTATTACTTTAGATAACAAAATATGGTTTAAGTACTACTTATGACGAAAAATATCAACTTGAAAAAAGATATAATTTAAGTACCATTATGCGGTTTAAGTATGGTGCTTTTACTCTTTTTTTTTTACTTCTCCTTTGAAAAGTAAATTTTTTAAGTTACTTTCTAAAGTTAAAAAAACAAATTAATAATAAGGAAAATGTATAAAAACCGCTGACGTTTGATAAAAATTCGCTTACATGTTAACAAAATACTCACTTATCCTTAAGGTTTGATGAAATTATACTAACACTAGTAAATGGATTTGAAACAAAAGAATAACTTTACACTTTATTAATTACTTATTATTCTACTTATTTTAGTTATCTCAATTTCTATATCCAATAATTTGCAATTGAAAATAATAAAAATTTAGTTAATTATAAAATATTTAAGTCTTAAGTTAAATTATAAATTACTTTATATTCTAATATAATAATATATTACACGTAATATATTTTTCACTTAGTTTATATGTCCTGTTTAAGTTGTAAGTATAATCGCAATTACAATTAATAGACTTTGATAATTATAATCAGAATTAATCATTATAAAACACAATTAAACTAATAATTAAAATATATTTAAACTTATGCTAGAATAAATTCTATACATAACCCAAATATAAAGACATGACCCGAAATAAATATGGAATAAGAATCCATTTGAAATTCAAATATAAGATCTCAAATTTGTCCAGGCCTTAACATTGTTCTACTATCAATGATAATTATATTTTATTTTTGTTTTCTCTTTTATTTTTTTATTTTCTAATATTTTTATGCAAATCCGTGTTAATTATTTAAATTTTAATTATGTATATAAACTTTGAGATTTTTTTTATATATTTTTATCAATTTTTTCCGTTAAGTGTTCTAAATAATGGTAGCTAGTTAATTTTACATAAAAATAATTTAATGAATTTATCTCAATCTTAGTATATAGTTGAACTAAATGTAAATTTAAAATAAGGCAAATATTTTTTTATGAAAAATATAAATATATTTAATTTTATATGTAATTAAATTTTCATTATTTATTAACTAAAGCTGAAAAATGAATAAAAAATAAAAATATATTAATAAATAATATTATGGGTATAACTGTTTTTCATTTAAATTTGCTTAGTAATAGATTTATTTCTACACAGATATTAAAATTTTCTTCGGTGGCAAATTGTGTGTTTATATAATTTTAAACTCAGAAGATCCAAATTTGGCACGGGTTATTGTTTCTTTTATTCTTTTTTTTCCTTTTATAGGTCATATTTCAGTTTTGTGCTTCTGTTATGTTTAAACTTAAATTTTAAACCCTATATTTTAATTTCTAACTTAATTTGATTCTTATATTTTAATTATTTATAGTAAAACATCAATGTGAATTTTTATAAAAAAAATCAATATTCTAACAAAAAAAGGTTCTGTTTTGATATTATGAAATGGAATAAGTGTTTTGAAAGAAAAGGATGTTAATTATTTAGACTAACTAATAAAATTATAATAATAGTAGAAGCAAATTAAATCAAATAAAAAGTATACAAATTAAATAATAAATTTAACCATCGTACAGTAATCAATACCCTAAGATGACATAAGACAAACTATCTAACAGAAAATTAAATATTCAACATTTTTCTATTTTTTTACAAATTTATATATATTTAAGAATTAGATTTATTATTTGGTATCAATTCATAGGAATATGAATAAAGATTTTGTTACCAAGATTCAAGTTACTGATAAGAATAAAGATTGTTAGGTATTCAAACCGAATATTCATTTTTATTTTTTTCTAAAATTTAATAAAATTAATATTTTAAAAATATAATTAATTTAATTTTTATTATAATTATATAAAAAATAAACAAACAAAAATCATCTAATCTTTTCAATAATTTTTATACTTACTTTTCTTATATTTTTACCTTTTAAGTAAAAAGATAATGATAAAGAAGTTGGTCAACTTTTGTAAGGACCACAATTATCTAGCAATGTTTGTCTAATGACCTGATTGGTCACAGCCTTGGTTAGTCACAATATAAGACCACCTAGGTATTTTTATGTGTTGGCCTTTTTGACATTGACCTTAATTTTAAAACTAATGGCCTCACGAAATACATCATTCTTACTTTCGAAAACGAAATTATCAAGAAGAGTAGTTGGTGAAGAGTTTGAACTAGAATTTGACTTAGATTAAAGAGAGAACTTTTCTTCTCTCTTTAACACATTGTCAATGGCTATTTCAAGGAAGGATTTTGTTGATTGACTTTAAGACTCTATTGATTGTTTATGAAGCACACGCAAAGTCAAGTTTATCTAGATTTCTCGACATTTATCATTACTGCCTAGGATGCCTATAAATAGGTAGTGCTTTTGTACAGATACTTGTTTTTCTTTATTGTGTAGAGAGTTGCAAATTGCTATTCTAGTTAACATTATCCTTGTTTTCATACTAAATCTCAGACATTAATTGTGAGTGAATTAAACCTTTGTAAGCGAGGTTTGGCTGAGTGGTTGTAACTAGTTTGGACTAGTTATTGGGGTTGCAATTAAGGAATAGGAGATCATTCATTGATAAGGCTCCGCAAAGTAGGATTGTTTCCAAATAGAATAAACAAACGACTGTGTGCAAATCTCTCTACTTTTCTATTTTTATTTTTGTTTTATTGTTTGTTCAATTATGTGACTAAACTCGCTATCGAACAAACAAGTGATATTCGCAGCAAACTAAACATGGTTTTTCAAGTGGTATCGGAGTGGGCTTCAAAATTTGTTTGGAAACTTTGTTGTCATGGAAACTATGAGAGAAATGAGCTCAATCACTTGAGCATCTCTTTTAGTTGACTCCTCAAACTATGCCTATTGAAAATTCCAGATGAGAGCTTTTATTATATCCGTTGATGAATTAGCTTGAGAATTAGTTAAGGAAGGATGGAGAAAGCCTGAGGTAATAAGAATTGGTGGAGCAACCAAATCCAAAGAAAAGAATCAATATACTCCTAAAGAAAAGAAGGAGGCATGGACTATCGTACAAAATCAACATGAAACTGCTAAAGAGGCATGGACTATCTTACAAAATCAACATGAAGGGTATACTTTTGTCAATATGTCAAAACTCCAAAATTTGACCACCAGGTTTGGGAATCTAAAAACGAATAAGGATAAAACTATTTCTGATTGTTATACAAGGCCGTGTGACATATCTATTGAATCTTTTTGTCTTGAATGATTTTTTGAGGTGAAATTTGTTAGGAAAGTTCTCAGGTTCCTTGTAGAGCGATTTGCTATCAAATTCACTACAATTAAATAGGCCAATGGTATCACCACTTTTAGGTTAGATGAGTTTGATTTGTTCATTCAAGACCTTTGAATTGGATCTTGAGGAAAGGAAACGTAACAAGGTAAAAGGTGAAAAGAATGTTGCTTTCAATATTCAATCTGGTGTTCAAATAGAGAAGCAAGCAAGATAAGCAATCCATGAAATTAGAGAACAAATTGCTCTGCTGTCTAAGAACTTAAATAAAGCTTTAAAAAGGTTATTGGAAAAGGAATTATAAGGATAAATGGTTCCAGCAACTCCAATAGAAAATTTTAACAAAAAAAGATAATGTTTTGAATAAAAAAGGAAATTCAATGTTTCGAATGCAAAATATATGGTCACATTCAATTTGAATGTGCTAACATAAAGAAAAAAAAGTATCTGGTAGTTACATAGAGTGATAAAGAAGATGACAGTAAGTACTCAAACTCAGATGATGAATTAAATAATTGTGTGGTGTTCACTGTGTCTGTTTAGCCATTTGTTTAAACAGTAAACCAAATAGCCTGTGAATTCTCTGAAGAAGTTGAATTTCACATTAGAACTCTTGAAAATGCATATATTCAAATGAAAAACAAAAAAAAAAACTAGAGATAGTGTGCCAAATGAATGATGATCTAAAAGATGAGATAGGTATGCTAAAAAAAAGAAAAATGAGAAACTCACAGAGGAAGTTTAAGAAAAAGAAAGAAGCCTTCAAAGTCTTTAAGAACAAACTTGGTGAGGCTAAAGTTGTAATGAAATAATTTAGTAGACAAAGTATAAAACTTGATAAACTCCTTACTATTGGAATAGTTGAATCAGGTCATAGGGGTCTTGGATATCCTTTGAAAAGTAAGTCAACTGACTTGTAGAATCAATTGGTTAAAGCTAATGAGTTACCTCTTGTAAAAAACGTAAGAAAGAACAAAAGATTTGTCTATTATTACTATAAAAGAACTAGTCAAATTAGGCCATACTACTATAAATGTAACACCCTGAAATTTGGGCCTTGAGCAAAGGAATGGTTAGGAAACTTTGCAAAAAGGAATGTCTGCTTCAGTGGTTAAGTGATTTAGGAATGTTTGGAAGTTTCTAAGAAGTCCTGGGTTCCAACCGGGGCCTTAGCAAATATTTTGGTTTTAAGTGGATAAAACCCTGGATGCTTGGATGTAGGCCTTTTAAATTATTGTGTTAAAAAAATGTTATAAGGAAGCATGTGGTCTAGTGGTTGTGGCGTCATTAAGGTTGCAAGGAAGCCTAGGTTCAAGTCTTGACTCTTGCAATTTATTTTGGTTTTCTTTTAAAGGAACCTGAACTTTGGCATTTAGACCTTTTTATTACTTGAAGATAAAATGTGACACAAAGAGAGCTTGTGGTCTAGTGGCAAGGTGGTGTGTTGTGTACTGTGAGGTTTGAGGTTCAAGTCCTAGGTTGCGCAATGGGGTATTAATTTTGCAGTTTGGTTCAACTAGTGGTTGTATTGCAGTAAAATTTTGATAGATAAGAGGTTGGAGTTATATGTGGAGGATATCAAGGAGGATTTTTAGGAGTGGATTGTGGAGAGAAAGGAGGAGTTTGAGTTTTAGAAGGATGTGCCGATTGGTATATGGGTGGATGGAAATTCGGCTATGAGACTTTCTCCTCTCATTTTGTTTCAATTTTTTGGTCATTTTCTTTTGATTGGCTGCTCTAAATTCTTAAGTACCTAAAATAGTTTTCTGTTCTCCATTTTTGGTTGTTGAAGTTTTGTCGAATTGACCATTTGGGGAAAAACTGGTTAGTATCAAATTCACTTTTTTTTCAATATTTTCCGAATCGTCTTTCTTCTTCTTCCATTCTTTCTACTTCTCTATTTCTCAAAACCAAATAGTGCTTCTCCCCTTCCTCTCTAATTCTTCTCCTTTCAGACTCTCTTCTAAGTCGAACCTTCTCTCCACCTTTCTTCACTTTCTTCTCTGCTTCCCATTCCTTAACAATCCCAGCTGAACACATCTTAAGCCTTTCAAGTACTTTCATTTTATCATCTCCTCTCTCTAGTGTGCTTGGCCGAATACACCTATTTTTCTTTCTAACCGATTCTATCATCACTCTTTCTTTTGGTATTAAGCCAAATACTTCTTTCTCCTCTTGATTTTCTTATTGCCGATTGTGTTCTTTGGGTTCTAGAATTCCGCGTGGAGTGAAGGAGTACTCAAGAAATACTGAAGCATTTCAAAACGTTCCTATCGTTATTCGTCTGAAGGTAACCTTGTTGCTATTATTGTGCTTAATCTAGAGTATGTTGGTTGTATATTTTGTTGTGGCCGAGTATTACTTTCCTTTACCTAGGGGTTTTGTGAGTATGATCAACCTTTGGGTTTAGGCAATCGTGTCTAATAGGAGTGCACTTGTAATGCAGATATTCGGCAAGCAACAAGTGATCATTTGCAACCAGCGATCTAAAGGGATTAATCGCATAACTTCAGATGGCTGAAGAGGGTGCTAGTAATAAAGTGATGGCAAAGGTATCGGCTGAGTTTGAGCGCGTAGCCTCCACTCCCAAGTTTAAGCGGCGTAAGGTGTCGGCTGTTTGGGATTTTCTGCCAGGGAAAGGTGGCTGCACCGAGCTCTAGATCAAGTAGGCAAATCTCAGTCGACCGGTCTAGTCAAGGTTCTGACGCGCGTGGATTTCTAGTACTCTACGTAATCAGGTGTGTAACTGTACACCATAAAAAATTACTGTCGTAAAGCCGATAGTGTGTGTAATCACACTGTCTCTTCTATGAATCGGCAAAAGTCGAAAAGCTGAAAAACTGAAAATACGGTGATTGGGGCCACATGGGCATGCAAACGCTCGTCTGGTGAATCGTGCCCACAAATATGGGCGTTAGACTATAGAGGCCACTACGAGTATTCTCGTGCTATTGGGTCGTTATTGGCCACGTTGGGCTGAAATGGGTCGTGTGGGCTCAAAGGGCTCGTGGGCCTCACACAGATAAAATCCATGTTAAGTGGAAAATTTTAGATTGGGCTATGTAGTTCGCATAGCCGTGACTGAATTTGGGCTAAATGGGCCACACGAGCGTGTGGGCCCACTTGGGCCGGATATGGGCCTTGGGCCCATTTACACCGTTATGATCATTTAGGTTATCTGTGTCACTTGAGGCGACTATAGACCTTCAAAAAGGTTGTTAAATGACTGTAATGCCCCTGGAGGGTAAATGACTATTTTGCCCCTCGAGGGTAAATGACTAATTTGTGCTATGGTTTGATTGACTTAACTGTGAACGATATGACTGATTCGGAGCATGGCATACTGCATACACGACATACTGCATGGGGTTGGGATCTTGTATTGGAGGAAGTGATTAATATGTGAGGGTTGCACAGGTCGCATGAGACGACTGTGGACCCACCGATGGCTTTAAATCGATTATGTAATTGGGAGCTCTACTACAAGATTGGTTAGTGCCACAACCGGTGCTACCTAAGAAGTGTAGGGATGGGTGGGTCGATTTAATCCCCACAGGAGTGTAGGGTTGGACAGGAGATGGAGTGCAGGGTTGGTATGGGTATTTATGCATTGCATATACTAATTCTGATAGTCAGATGGGCTTAGGCCCAGATATATGTGTTCTGTGCCATTTGATACGGGCTCAGGCCCAATCGAGGTTGATGGATGCTAAGGCCATTTGCCATCGTTACCATAATGGGCTAAGGCCCACACTGATACTATTACTATTAAGGGCTCAGGCCTAGACTGATTCTGTGTAACGCCTCGAATTTTAGGCCTAAAAGAAATAGGTTTTGAACAAGGGAACAGTTAGGAGACTGCACATAAATATTTAGTTGTGCAAGGAAGTGACACAAATTGCTTCTTTGCTTTAATGGCTAAGTGACTTGGGTGTGTATGAGAGTTTTTGAGAAGCTTGGGTTCAAGTCTTGGCTTTTGCAGAATTTTTAGTTTTGCTCTTAAATGAATCTGGACACTGGCATATATGCCATATAAGTAATAGTGTTTGCTTTATAACACAAAAAGAGCTTATGGTCAAGTGACAAGGTGGCGTGTTGTATAACTCTAAGGTCTGAGGATCAAGTCCTGGGGTGTGCAAAGAAATTTATTTTGCTGGTTGAGCTGGGTAGGTGGTGGAGTTGGACTGAAACACATCTAAGGAGAAGTTTGGATGGAGTTTGAACTAGTCATAAAGAGAATTGAGGAGGGATATTTGGAGAGATTTGAGGAAAGAATATTAGGATTTGGGGAGGTTGTTGTTGTGGAGAGCTATATATCATCTCATTTGTTCCTTGTTCTGAATATAGGGGGAGATCGACGAGGCTTTCAAGGTATTCGTCACTTTCTCCAACCTGCATTGCTTCTATTCTTAACTGGTGGTGGTCGAGGTTGATTGGCACATTGCCTGGGAACCAAAGGTGCGATAATCATTGATTTGAGGAATAAGAGTGTGTTTGGATCGAAGGGAATCTGCAAATCACATCAGGTGTGTAAACTCCCCACTGTAACTATAGAACGAAAAAAGCCGAAAAGCTAAAATATGGCGTTTGAGACCACACGAGCGTGTGATCGCTCATGTGGAAAGATGAACTTGCGAATCATGGGCAATAAACCGTGGAGGCCTCCATGAGCATTTTCATGGGCTTAGGCCATAATGGGCCACGTTGGCCGTGTGGGCTCAATGGGCTTTTGGGCCCCACATAGATGAAACCCACTATTTGTGGCAAATACTAGACTGGGCTATGTAAATCTCATAGTCGTGGTGAAATCTTGGCTGAACGGGCCACACGAGCATGTGGGTCCAATTGGGCCGAGTAATGGGCCTTTGGCCCATTTACACTGTTATGACCAATTGGTTACCTGAGTCACTCGAGGCGACTGTAGACCTTCCGAGAGGTAGATATCTGGATTGAAATACCCCTGTAGGGTAAAATGACCGTAATACTCATTTAGGGTAAAATAACCGTAATGCCCCTGTAGGGTAAAATAACTGTAATACCCCTATAGGGTAAAATGACCGTAATGCCCCTGTAGGGTAAAATAATCGTAATGCCCCTGTAGGCTAAAATGATCGTAATGCCCATATAGGGTAAAATGACCGTAATGCCCCTATAGGGTAAAATGACTGTAATGCCCCTGTAGGGTAAAATGACCGTAATGCCCTGTAGGGTAAAATAATCGTAATGCCCCTGTAGGGTAAAATGACCGTAATGCCCTGGTGGGTAAATGACTATTTTTGCCCCTTGAGGTCAAATGATTGTTTTATCTGTGGTTAAATGACTGATTTGTCTGTGTTTGGTATGACTGATTTATCTGTGATTTGAATGACTGATTCTGAGCATGACATTCTACATACACGACATACTGCATGGGGTTGGGATACTGTTATGAAGGAAGTACTATAGTAGTGGCTCTGCCACAATCACTGTTACTGGTGGCTTGGCCACATATACTATTACTGGTAGCTTTGCTGTGATACTATTGCTGGTAGCTTTGCTACGATGCTATTGATGGCTTTGTACCGGTCATAGTACCATTACTGATGGCTTTGTGTCGATCATAGTACCGTTACTGATGTCTTTGTTCCGATCATATTACCGTTATCGATGGCTGTGTGTCGATCATTTCACTGTTACTGATGGTTGTGTGCCTATCATATCACTGCTACTGATGCCTTTGTGTCGATCATGTTACCATTACTGATGGCGTTGTGTGCCGATCATATCACTGCTACTGATGGCTTTGTGCCAATCACATTACTGTACTTGTGGCTTGTAGCCATTCTGTTTATAGCTTATAGTTATCCTGTTAAAGGCTCTTAGCCATTCTGACTACTGGCAGCTCTACTGTATTATTATTACTAGCAGTTATGCTACGTTATTGTACCTCAATTTTTAAATATCACGTTTTCGTAAATCATTTGCTTTAAATTAAGCTTCAGCAACAATAAGGTTTTGAAGGTGATAAATTTTTAATAAACCTTGATTGAAAATAAACAAACGCAAACTGAGATAGAAGTTTTAAATGGCAAGAAGTTTGAAATTTCAAGAAGGGTTTTTCATGAAAACATGGTTTTCGAAAAACACTTCAATGTGACACACCAGATTCGGGCCTAACTTCTAGGCCGGATATGGGATGTTATAATAAACTTCAAAAATTTGTGCAAATAGCTAAGCAAAAATGGAAAAGAAAATAGACTGGTATGAAATAAATGTAGGCCAAGAAAAGAGACAAGTGTCTACTAGTGGCTCATACTTCTTTAAATGCTGCTATTGAAGAAATTTGGTACTTTGACAATGGATGCTTATGACACAGGCCTTGTGAGAAGAGCCATTTAAAGAATATTGTTAAATTTTGTAACACCCTTTCCCGACCTGATCGCCGAATCCAGGTATGGAGTGTTACAACTAAACTGGGTTCGTGTACAAGATTAGAACTCATTATTTTAAAATAAGATTGTATTACTTATTTATTTAAAAACTTTTACAACAGAAACAATAATTTAAAATAAAATTTCACTGTCTCATCTCTTGACTCTAAGGGAACTATTTAGTTACAATATATTCGACCCCTTGGCGAAGTCTCTAAAGGTACCCCCTTCCTATATGCATCACACTTTACTGACAATAATCATTGATCCAACACATTCTGGCTTGGTCCCTCATCGAGTTCCTTATCCCATGTTTCCTGCAAAAACACAAACAAACACTTTGGTAAGTTTAATGAACTTAGTGAGTTTCTTCACTACCGAACTACATATCTTGCCCCTTTTTCACTTGGGTAAAATCTTAAAAGAAAAGAAGATACTTTAACCCCTATTTTTACCCAAAATTTAGCGCCTTATCTAGACTAATAGGATATCGTACACCTTCTACCTTTCTTTCATGGTGGTTTGACCGCTCGCTCTTGGTCTAGCTTATGTCCCGACGACAAGGTTTTGGTGGTTTCTAGAGGTTTTGTCATCTTGGTGGATTCTCACTTTACCTACATACTTCTGGACAAGAATTATCATTTCTCATTACCTTGAGGCTAAATTCTAAAAACTTGAAACTTATCGAGATGTACCCCCATCATCCTCCTTAGGAGGATTTCAACTGTACACTATATCCTTAATAGAGCTTCCAATACACTGGTTTTCCTTTTTTCTGATTCTCTTATCTCACAATAGTTTGGTGTATTTATCGCCATTTCTTCGATAAGGCTACTAATAAGCCCCACCCCACTTTGGCTGACTTAATCTCATTTTACCTTTCTTCATAGTGGCCTACATTTGAATTGCAAATTTATTTGGATTACACCCAGGTAATCAACCTTGTTTGCTAAACCTTTATTTTAAGGTAAAATAGATCTGTCTATAGAGAACCATTTCGACCGGTGATTTTCATGAGACGGTTTTCTCAATGATCTTTCGAGTTTATAGTTTCTCTTATAAAGGGTTTTTTCAAAACTAACTCCATAGTGTTATACTTGCAATATGTCACATCCCACATTTTATGATTATTGGCTCAAGAATGAGAACAAGGAAGTGAAGTAGTCTAGTGGTTTAACACTCCTTAGCTATCCTAGTGGTACTAAGTTCAGGTCCTCTTGTTCACACTTTTTCATTTAAATTTGTTATCATTTTTCCCATGTGTTTATTAAGCTTGTCGTTCACCCCATAGTTTCCATGTTTACGAGGATTTCTTTCCTCCATTAAGGGTCGAACTTACCATAAGTTGAAGGAGCATGATCCCTCTTTCACTCTATGTCTCCCTCTCTTGCCATTTCATCTTACCCTTGCCATAGTAGAGATTCATTGAACCTAGACCTAGTTGACCAATCTTTCCTCCCACTCACCCACCATTATCGTCCCTTCCTCCCTCTCTTCTATATTCTTTTTTCTTCTCTCTATTCTCACCTATTTTTTTTCTCTTTTTGCAACACCACCACCCTTTCCTCTTTTCACTTTTGCTTCATTCCTCCACCATGATTGAACCCTCCACCACTGACCACCATGCCGCGTGGCCACCGCACCTCTTCCTCCTCTTTTTCCTCTTTTTCGTCACCGCCCATTGCCGTTGTGACCACCATCGCAAACCACCGTAATTTTCTTTTCTCTTCTATTCCTCTTTCTTTCATCGCAATATTTCACCTGTGTTTTGTCAAACCTTCACTATTTCTTTTACTACACCTTTCACCGTACTACCGTCACTATCATCGATGGTTGAGTTTTCCTCTTTTTCTTTATATTTCTTTTCCATTCTTTTATTTTAATTAATATTATACCTTCTCGCTTTAATAAATCTTTTAGATCACCCAACTCTCCATTCTCTTGTCTATATTGATCCACTGTTCATCTCGAATTGATCAAGTGTGTAAGTGTGGGCTATGTGATCATAAACTCCTCTTGGTGATTTCCTCTCTTGGCCAAATGACGTAATGGCCATAGTAATTATTCTTATTTAATTATTTACGTATTAATACTATCCTTTATGCTCTTTAAAGATCCAATCAATAATAATAGGAGAAATCTTTAACTTTGGATCAGAGATTGTGGAATCGAGTGTGCAAACCGTGGGGTAAGTGTTATGGTGAGATTTTTAGTGATAAATCTATTAATAATAAATATTTTTTAACAAATTCTAACCAATAGAGATCATTTGTGTGTTTAGATATGTCTTTAGAGTTTAGATCCAAGCGGTATCAATTCTAAGGGATTGTGGCATTTTGGATCTATGAAAGAGGTGTGGGTTCAATACGATTAGTTGTGTGTGGCGTGTTTGTTTTTTTATTGTAATAATTTAATTATAATTAACATTAATTGTGAGTACATTAAGTATTCGAATAGGAGTTGAAAAACTCATCAAAAGGTACCCAAGTAAGTGACTCTAACCGAGTACATTTTATTAAACGCATGATGTATGATGTGATTATTGTTATAATAATGATGTATGTGTAGATCTTATCCTCATGATATGTGATGTATGGCTTATGTGATACGTTTGATGATTTAAACATGTGATATCTACAAATGAGTATGTTAATATTGAGATCTATGATCTAATGTGAAAAACATGTTGAAACATGTTAAAGTGATTACTAAGTGATATGTGAATATGTGAGCATGTCTACATGCCTAAGTGTAAAAGTGATTCATATGTGTTAAAAAGAGAAATTGCCATATCACATGCATGGGGTGGGATTTTATGAAAGGTGGAAGTAAGTGGCAGTTTATCTGCAAATTAGTGGTGGCTTGTCCATAAAGTGTTTCAGTGGGAGCATATTTGCATATCAATGGTGGCTTGTCCACAAAGTGTTATCAGTGGCAATTTATCTGCAAATCAGTGGTGGCTTGTTTTGGATAAACGAGTTATGGGGAACTTGATATTGTTGTGTAGCGGAGAAGGGTAAGAAATTTTATAAAATGTGCATCATTTTAAATTATGCATCGACATGTTCATGCATAAGTTTCAGTGTTAGTACTTATGATTATTATGATGATTGAAATTTTGATTTGTATGTGATTTTATTTGTGTTGATCTCACACTAGGCCTTTTAAAGCTCACCGACATTACTTATGTGTTTTAGATAATCTTTAAGGTTAGGACTTAGATGCGATCATCGGTGAGGCTCTCGAAAATGGTTTTATATGAATATGGATTTTTATTATGCTTCAGACTTTTATAGGCTTACTATTTGGGATTTTATTTTTTGTTAGATTATAGAACTATGGCATGAGATTTTTTTTTAACTTTGGACATTGGATAATTTGCATGGATTATTACTTATGGATAAAATAATTTGGACTTTTTTCCTAATAAAACTTTTTTTTTGAAAATTCAATATATCAAATATGAATTTAAAAGAATCACTAAGTTGATTTCCAAATGATAATAAAAGACCTTCATCAAAGTTTTCAAAATTATTCTCATCGTTTTCAAAAGAAATAATAACACGTGTTTAAAAAATGACCGAACATGCTTCAACTAAATGTTTTCGCCATATCTATGGCCCATGTAATTACTTAGACCGGGCTGTAATGTCTAGTCCCGGTTTGAGGGGTTACACGATAGAAATTCCTCTTAGAGGAATTGTATTGGCCCAAACCTAACCCGATTCACTAGGTCAAAATTTTAGGTGTTACAACACAAAACTTAATCATTTAACAAAAACAATTTACAATTTTCTTATTTCTTTAAACACGTTCTTTGGTATTTCAATTAAAAACTTATTGTATGATAACAAAGGAAGTAACTTAAAATAATCTTATTAAAACAAACGTGATTTAAATCCTTACAAAATGAAAATTTATTTTTTACAAACTCGAAGGGCGTATTCCTAGACTATATACCACAACTCCACTATATGCATAATAGCCCACTTTGCCACCATCTTGGCGTACTCTTGGTGTCATCCCTCCAAGCAAAGTCTCTTTTCAGATACTTGAAAGACAATAACAAATCTTATAAGTACATAAGTACTTAGTGAGCTCATTATAATGTTACCTTGATGGATACTTTGCACTCTTGTATGAACTTTTGGGTGCCAATTATTTAGCAACATTTATTTCGATGGATACCACCATCGAACACCATTCTCTTAAACTCCAACTATTCTGCTCTTGTCATACTCCATCTTCCTTATCTATCTAACTGAGAAATCCTTCCAAATGTTTCGTAAATCTCTTGTCTTATAGTAATTTCGTAACAGTACATACCCTCAAAAATCACTTCTAACAAATCGTGCCTTAACCCATAGTTTTATATCAAATAGTTATTCACAGACATTTATCATGGGTGAATACACATATATGTTTGGCGAATACTTACGCATAATTTAATACCATCAATTCATACTCAGATTTACCTTGATTTAGTACCATACATATCCATAATGATAAAACACTGCTTATACCATTTTGACGAATTCCATATTTGATTTATATAGGAATCACATAATTCAAGATAATATTGACTTAGATTCAGAATAGTTCTAGAAGAAGAAGCAGTACCCCTTACTTTTCATATTCGCAGATCATCATAACATATACCCTTCTTAACATACAAATACACATCTTTTTTTTTACGAAACCCTTAAGATTTATTCACTCTTAACCTAGAACATATCTATGTCTCATCTTAGCCTTACTTAATACAGAACTATAAGAATTTCATCATATCTTATGATAGAGATAGACATTCAGATCCATATCTTACTAGACATTCCTGACAGTTCATGTAACGCCCCAAAATTTGAATTTTTGAATTGTTAGATTTTGTCATAATTAAATATCCGCTTAAGTGGCTAAGGGCCTTGAATGTGTGTTTGAGGTCATGAGTTCAAATCTCACTCTGGGAAAATTTTTCTATTTTTGTTCCTATCTCTATCTTTGTTTATTTGACTTAAATATTTTTTTCGCTGAACTTGTGATAGAATGAGTTTGTTGGTTAAGTGGTAAGGTGTTAACTTACCCTATGGTCATGTGTTCGAATCCTTGCGTGAGTAAAATGATAATATTTTTGCTATTTCTACTTGAGCCGCCCAGGTGGTGGAGTTTGGATGGGTTTCTAATTTTGTGGGTAACCTGAAGGTTTAGGGTACCTAGTTTAGTGGGGGAAGTGGTTGTTTTAGTTTAAATATATATTTTTTTATTTGAAAAATCCCAAAATTCTCTCCCCTTTCCCACGTATGACATTTTTACCCTTACCCCAATTCTTCATCTTTTAATTTATTTCTTTCTTTGGCCATCATAATTTCCTTTTGTTCCTTTCTTTTTTCCCTTTGTTTTTTTGGTTCCATTCTTCTGCATAGTCAACGTGTGCTCTTATCTGGTAAGTGGTTATGGTTATGTTGTTTAGAGTGTATGGTTTTCTCGATTGGTTGGTGAAATATCCTTTTCGGGTTAATTATTTAAGTGAGTATTGATTTTTGGTGTTCTGATAAGAGAGGAGTGGGTATCATTCGACTATCCTCTAGCGATTTAAGTTTGTATGCTGCTTTTTATGTGCAAGGGTAAGCGTTTAGTTCTGATTTGGGGCTGTTTGGGTTATTCGTATGTGTATTTGATTGGTATTTTAGAAAAATCAAGGATTATGTCCTCTTAACCTATTCACTATTATTACTAATTTGGTGAATTAAATAACATTTTTAGGTTCTACAAGTCTCGTGGGTGGATTTACATAAAAAACAATAAAGGTGTGTAACAAAAACCTGAAAAAATCACGAACAATTGAAAGCTGAAAAACTGGACTGTCGATGCCGTACGGTCGTATAATAGACTGTGTTCTTGACCGTATGAGCCACATGGTCAGGGCCAATTGAGCCGTGTAGGCCACACGGGCGTGTGAGCCCTAATTCTAAAATTTTTCCATAAGGCCATATTCATCGTACGAATTGAATGTAGGCCTTCCGTAAGGTCCGTTTCGTACGAATTTGTTCGTAAATCATATTTTTTATGTTTTGTTAATGTTAAGTAGAACTCATGTACGTATTCGATATCTATTTAGTTCTGCATGTGCATTGGGGTGGGATTATAATTATGGAGGAAGTGTGGGCAGTTTAATTTATCTGTCATATTGGTGGCTCAGCCACTTATATCTGTTTTTGGTGAGTTATCACATTTTGATTTGGCAGCTGGTCTGCATATATTCTGTAAAGTGACTTATGATCACTTAGCGGTGTGTAAGGCTGGATGGGTTTGTTAATACCCTTATTGCTGTGTAGGGATGATCGAAGATGTTTTGTAGCAAATAAGGGTAGGAATTTAATCTGTAACTAATATGCATATGTTTCTGTCTATGAAATATGTCTAAATAGTATCTGAATGCGTGTCTGAAATTGTATCTATTGTTTAAATTATAATAAGTTACACACTGAGCTTGTAAGCTCACTTTTGGTTTTTACTCTCAAGTAACTCTTAGACATAGGACAGATTGATGCAATAGGAACTCGGTTAAACATATTTAACTTTGCGATTCTTTTAACTTGGTTTACTCTATTTTAGTTTTAATGGACTGTTTTGGACTTTTGGGACAGTTTTTGGTTTTGGACTTTATTTTCTATTTTTAATTGTTATCATTTTTAGATTATAATATCTCCATATGCAAAACGTTAGATTTTCAATAACAAATTGTGTTTTCCAAAACTTTATTTAACTAAGAAATTTCGCTGCAAAACTAAGTGATTTTACAAATGATTCTTGAAAAAACTAATAAATTATTTAAAAGGAAGTTTTTGTCAAATAAATTGGATATTTATTCACTATATGTTGGTTTAAATTATTTTACTGTTTCAAAATGGTTTCTGGATTTTTGAATGAACTTAGATAACAACTCCAGATCTGGTCATAATATTTAGATAGAGTTTGGGGTGTTACAGTTCATGCCAAATAGGCCTAACAGAACACGCCATACAGGCAATCATGTAAGGTACGCTGCAAAAGCAATCCATTCACGGTATGCCACAAAGGTAATCAAGTCAGATTTTGCCACAAAGACTATCTATATAGAGTAAGCCACAAAGGCGATTCATATAGAGTACGCTACAAAGGATGATGGGAAGCTACATAGGCATTCCCAAAACTGCAGTGTTTGCGATATGGATTTGCCTAAACTCACATTGAGTGAGGTTTTCCCATCATTACCTTGGGACACGCAGAGAACCCAATCAGATAAAATGTCACTCAACAGATCATTTTCAGAGTATGTCATGGCCGTGGACCTTTTCTTTTAGTGTTCCATAATTAGATTTCGTGTTTACCATCTTGATGGACTTCCTTATTTGCAATTGCGGTGACTCGACTCACTTTACCAACTCTATTTACAAGACACATACCAAACCCAGGATTTTATAAGACTTTTCATACATCCTATAGAACTTACTTTTAAGCAGACTAACTTATCTCCTAATCTAGTTATAACTTTAATCCTATAGCTGTATAAGTAACATATTCATACTATACTATCCATGATTTCTAGTTTCCAATTTGATCACTTTCATATATATATATACTTAAATATGAACAATATTCATGTAAGAGTCAGAGTATAGATTCACCTAATTTTCACTTACTACAGTTCCAAACTCCAGATCTAGAATCTATCTCAAACCAGCAACAATCATTGCTTAGAAACATAATTTCACTATTATTAATCTTGTACATACAAATTACTTATCATCTCAATCACTAACAATTTCATGCAGAAACCTTATGTTTACAGTCTTACTTTTCAATCACCACATACAAAGTTACTCATTTAGAACATAACATGGAGAACTGAAATAATCATCTTGACTGATCATAAAAGAACCATAGCTTCTAAATCATCGATGTAAGATACATTCAGGCTTAAGAAAGGTATCAATAAATAACACTTAAGGAAGTGGAAGAAGAAGGAAGAACCCTTTCAGAACTCATCTCTCACATAAAAATTTGACTAACTTACTTAGTAGAATTTGACAAGTGTCATACGTTTGAAAACTTGCCTTCTTAATAGCCTACAATTTTTGAGAGATATATTAATAAATGCCTTGCAATCATAAATATCCAGCTTGGTTATTTAGTTGATTTCTAACCACGTTACTTAAAATCTAACTGGTACAATATTCCATACAAGCCAATCATACTATACTTTTGGTGAATACTCCTATACTTACCCTTAATTTCTTAACACAGACTTCCCCTTAATACATGGCAAAATATCAGACAAATTCTTACTCACTCTTGTGGCAGTTACTATACATTCACATGTATACACCAAAATAATATTTTCGGCATATACCATTACGCCAGACAGACTATTTGCAGCTATACGCCGAAACTTTGGACCCACCAAATCTGGGGTGTTACAAGAATAGTCTTGACAGACATGTCTGTCACTTGGTACCCCTTATTGGTACCTTTCTCTCACCTACCAAATTCTCTTGAACGCCTTCTAGTGATCTTTAATGGCAGATTCTCATATGTGATCCTTTGATACATCCTCTCTCATTTTTCTTTACCCTATTCATTACTGACACATCATTTCTCTTGTTTCAATCTTGCTGGGTTACGACACATATGCCCTTCCAACTTTTAGAACTACTATTTTAGCAGTCTTTTCCCACTTCTATTGCATTTTTTATTTATCAGTGGATTCCTCTAACCTGCTGGCCAACTATTGTTTGCCTACACTTTTCATTTTCCTTCTAACCCTTTTTCTTTGTTTGTGGGATTCACATGGTTATGTCTTGGTTATCCACCCATGTTTATTATCTTGACGGACTCTCTTATGCTGCCACTAGACCTGTCCATGGGCCGGGCCCAGAAAAAATTTTCGGCCTGCCTCCTAGGCCCGGGCCCGGGAAAAATATCATAAGCCCGAGCCCGGCCCAGCCGGCCCATTTTTAAAATAAACATTAAAAAATTATTTTAAAAATAAAAAAATAAAAAAAAATTATTTTAAAAGTATTTTAAAATTTAAAAATAAAAATAAAAAATATATATTTATTATATTCGGCCAGGCCCGGGCAAAAAAAGTGGTGCCCGAGGCTCGGCCCATTTTTTAAATGAGCCTCGTTTCTTTGCCCAAGCCCATATTTCAGGCCTATATTTTTACCCGAACCCTCCCATATTTCGGGCGGGCCATGCCGCCCGACCCATGGACAGGTCTAGCTGCCACAATTGAGATATTGTCTTACGCAACATGATGTTGTGTTTAGCATCATGACGAACTACCCTATGTTTATTGTCTCGGCAGACTACCCTGTCTTTATTGTATTGTAGACTATATTGGTTTCCATAAATAAGCTATGGTATTACAGATTAGACCTCTTTTGAGGAGTCGCCCCATAGGACCTTATCGTTGTCGTGGTGTCACCCCATAGAGCTTACTGACTACGCGATGTTGCTCTATAAAACCTTATATCTGTAACACCCCTTACCCAAGACCATTGCTGGAGTCGAGCATGAGGCGTTACTTGACTTAACTTAAAAGTTCGGGGCATAAAATTTTACTTTTGAAATTAATTTCACTATTCACAACAAAGCTATCCACCTGAGCAAAAGTTTGTAAATTAATTATAACTCAAGCTACAAAACTTAAAATTTAGTTCCATAAATTTTCCCTAAAATTAGACTCATATATATTTTTACTATGAATTTTTCAGAATTTTTGGTTTGGCCAATTAGTACAATTTATTAGTTAAAGTCTCCCCTATTTGACTGATTGACTGTCCTGACCTCTCGTCACTAAAATTTAATTATCTCATTGTAAAGACTTCATATGGTGTTCTCACTTGTTTCTAAAGAAAATAGACTCAACAAGGAATCTAGAAATATAAATTAAAACTCATAATTATTTTTTTTCAATTTTTAATGATTTTCCAAAGTCAGAACAGGGGATTCCAAAACCACTTTGACCTTGTCTAACTAAAAAGAAAATATCACAGAATACATAATTCCTTTGTCTACACTGTTATTTTTATATGAAAATAGACTCAATAAGCTTTAATTCTATATATCATTCACTCTCTAATTAATTTTGTACTATCCTTGGTGATTTTTCAAAGTTACATCACTACTGCTTTCCCAAAACTGTTTCACTACCAATTTTTACTTTTTCATGATTTCTATGCATAATTTATCACCTAGACATTTATAACAACAAAGACCTTCATACTTAGCCATTTTAATAACTATTCATCATAAAATATTTACATATCATCTTTTGGTCATAATTTAAGAATATACAATCGAAATGACTATGTCCCTATACATGTCATAGCTCGAAACTTTTATCGTCTTAAAATACCAAGTTGTGGTGGTTGATAGTGTGAACGCTCTCCGACGTCTTCAAGATCCCGACTATGCTTGATAATACTATATGAAAGAAAAAGAAATAAAAGAAGTAAGCATAAAGCTTAGTAAGTTTACAAGTAAATAAATAACAACATTTAACACAAATAATGATATGCAAGTATCATGTTATTAAGTTTCCTCTTTACTTACTCTCATTTACTTGTTTATTTACTTACCTATTTAGATAGCTTAAGATTACAACTTACTATTCTGTTGCTGAAATATTGGTTCTCACTGATATCATAACATATTCTTAACTCTTATAACTCACCTGAAGTTGCTAATTATACTTTTACTTGAACTTCCATAGAACATAATCTGTTTTCTAGCCCGTTGAGCCACATTGGAATAATAAGGATACTTAGGTCTCATATCTGATAATAACATGCCAAAGCCATATCCCAGACATGGTCTTACATGGGATGTTTCCTGTACTGCCAATGCCATATCCCAGATATGGTCTTACATGGGAGTTCTCATATCGGTGCCCATGCCATGTCCCATACATGGTCTTACGGGGGACCTCTCATCTCGGTGCCAACGCCATGTCCCAGAATGGTCTTACATGGGACCTCTCATCTCCGTGCCAACGCCATGCCCCATAAATGGTCTTACATGGGACCTCTCATAATCTCAATGATGCCAATGCCATGTCCCAGACATGGTCTTACATGGGATCTCTTTACCCAAATGTCATGACATTTGTATCCGATACATTCCTTATATTTCAACAGGACTTTTTAACACTGATTCTCTGTCATCTCATACTTGAGTCAACATTAAATAAATTCAAGAAATAAATATATAATTGCTGGAAAATAACAAAATTAATAATAATTATTAAAATATTGTATTTATTTACCGTAAACTTACCTCGTTACAAAAATGTGATCAAATCTAACACTTTAGTCCTTAATCTTTTTCTTTCCCTGGTCTAGCTTCGGATTTCATTCTTCTTAATCTATAACAGCAAATTTAGCTTATTTAATACTCACATTCATCAAAACAGTCCTTGACTCAATTTTGGCAAAATTACAGTTTTGCCCCTAAACTTTTGCATATTTACACATTTTCCCCAAAGCTCGAAAATTAAACTTCATCTCTTATTATTATGTTTTATAACATGCTGAACATTTTTCCTTTCTATGACAACATCAAATTCTCACTGTAACACTTACTTATGAACATTAGGTATTTTTGTCGATTATGTCAATATACTCGTTTTCACTTAAAATCGACTAGCAAAAGTTGTTTAACATAATTCCTAGCTTCATATTCTACCATAAAACATCAAAATAAACATATTTCACCTATGGGTATTTTTTCCAAATATGAACCCTAGGTTAAATTATTGCTAAAATAAGCTAAATTAAGCTACCAGAATTCCAAAAACATAAAGACCATTAAAAACGGGGCTTGGAATCACTTACTATGAGCTTGAGAAAGTGAAGAAACCCTAGATATGGCTTCCTTCAAGTTTTGGCAACAAGCAAGGATGATGAACACTGTAATAGGCCAATTTAGCCCAGGATCATAAAGAAATAATAAACCCAAAATAATAAAATAAAGCCCAAAATTATATCATTTGGCCCGATCGGGATGACCCATTACTTGAAACGGTTGAAGGTCTATCTACAAGCTTGATGCATATGGAAACATAATCTTCAAGGATATGCAATCTTAGATATGATATGCAATCTTAGATATGATATGTAATCTTAAATATGATATGCAATCTTAGAAGATATGATTTTGTAATCTTAGAGATTTAATTTGTAGGTACCTTTTAATCTTAGTCGTTGATGTAATTAATCTGTACCGTTGGATTTGGGGAGGCTCAACTATAAATAGATGTCTCTCCCTTCATTGTAAAGGGCTGGAAGTGGGGAGTAATAATAATTCTTAAGAGTATTTGCTCAAATTTCTCTCTCTCTTGCGTTCTTATTTTGTTGATTTGTGTATAATTTATTTATTGATTTGTATATTGTTGATTTCAAATCTCTTTTTCCCTTATTATTTATTTTCAAATTCATTTTTTTGAAATTTGTTTACATTTTATTTGGCCTTATATTTTTTTTATTTTATACTCTTTGTTTTAAATTCATTGGTCTTTGATTATTGATGCTATTTAATCCTCTATTTGTTATTTTAGTTTTTTATTATTAAATTAATTATTTTAATATTATTAATACTATTATGTGGCATCATTAATCTTGTATCATTATTATTATTATTATATTCATGCGCATGCATCATTTTTATGTAATATATATATTTTTTATATATAGTATACGTTTGGTTATATATATTTTATACATATGCTTTTATTTTTATTTTACTTCCTAACTTTTATATACATATATATACTTTTATTTTTAGTTTCAATTTTTTTCACTTTTGTATATATGTACATGTATGTATTTATATATTTTTCTAATGAATATTTATATATATATATATATATACGCACATGTCTATGTTTTTTATTTGCTTAAATACAAACTTATATTTTCAACACATATGTTATAACATATATATATGTATATTTATATATTTTTCTTTATTTTCATAAATGCATTATATATATTTTGTTATAAATTCTATAGTCCAAAATTTTATATGTAAACACATGTGTATGTCTTTTATTCTTTATAATTTCATGTATATATTTTGTACATTTTTTTCTCTTTATATTTTTTTGTTTATTTCCTTCATTTGCTTATTGATTTATCTTTTCATTTATATTTTGTTCATTTGATACTTTACATGTCGTTGTTTTTTATGTACATTAATTTCGTTTATTTCTATGCCATTGTTGTATTTATTATTTTATTTTACACTTAATGTAGCATTACATTAATTTTTTACTCGATTTTAAAATTTTCAAAATTGAGATAATACTCGTATTTAGGATTTTCAAGGAAATTGAGCCCTAACATATTGGGTTCCAATTTTCTTCGTTAAATCTAACAATCGAGAATTGCTCGTTAATCAAAAAATAAAAGAAAAAGCTTGTTGTCGGGAATTTAATATGCTGTATCCTAACGTTATTGGATGTGACGTATTGATTTCTCGAGACAGATTTTTTTTAAAAAAAATAATAACAAAGGAAATATTTCAAGTTTAGGATTTTGAGAAATTGTGCCCTAACGTATTGGGCCGTGATTTCTTTATAAATCTTAAACAAATGAATATTTTTTTAAATTTTATTACACGAGTATTTTGGACTAATTCATTTTTGAGGAATTAGAATGTCGTGCCCTAACGCATTGGGTGTAACATTTTCTTTCTCCGAAATGATAAGAGTCTTAATAAGTAACATTTTTAAGTTTTTATTAAGGATCATATTTTTAAATTTTTGACATTAAGACACTAATTAATTAATTAGGTACCAATTTTGGGCGTTACGAGGGTGCTAATCCTTCCTCGTACGTAACCGACTCCCGGATCCATTTTTCTAAAACTTGTAGACCAAAGCTATTTTGTAGGTGATCCAATCACAGCTCAATAAAAGATTGGTGGTGACTCCAATTTTCATCGACAACTAATTTTTTTTTTCAAAATAAAAGTTGGTATCGACAGCATGGCGACTCCATTGGGGAATTTTTAAAAAATAAGAGAGCTGAGCCACAAAGTTGATTAATTTTTGTCTTATGGTCGAGAAAATTTTTTTTTTAAAAAATTCATGAGATCCTTTGTAGTGGAGCAGATCGCATCTAGTCTTATCTCCCTAAAGTTGCAGTGGAGCAGACTGAGTAAGCAAGCCTTATCCTCCTGAAGTTGTAGTGAGGCAGACTGAGGATGGCGAATCTTATCTCCCTGAAGTCGCAGTGGAGCAGATTAAAGCCAATAATCCTATCTCCCTGAAGTTGCAGTGGAGTGGATTAAAATCACAGATCTTATCTCTCTGAAGTTGCAGAGAGCAGATCGCATCGGGTCTTATCTCCCTGAAATTACAGTGGAGTAGACCCAAGAAAGCGAGTCTTACCTCCCTGAAGTTGCAGTGGAGCAGACTCATGAAATCAAGTCTTATCCCCCTGAAATTGCAGTAGGTCAGACTAAATAAACAAATCCCATCTCCCTAAAGTTGTAGTGGAGTGGATTAGAATCTCTCTGAAATTACAGTAGAGCAAATCGTATCAAATTCATCTTTAAAGTTGCAACAAATCAAGTTGAAGCTAAAAGTCTTATCTCCCTGGTGTTGCAGTGGAGCAGATTAAAGATAGCAAATTTTGAAAAACTACAACGTGCAAATCCTATCTCCCTGGCATTGCAGTGGAGTAGGTTGAAGCACTAGTTCCTATACCTCTGAAGATGCAGTAGGAAGGAATGAGGCTATTAGAAGAAGAAGAAGAAGAGTGCTAAAGTCTAGCACGACCAGGCAAAATTGGCCATTTCTAAAGTCCTTGCTCCGTTCTCGTTACACGATAATGAGCAAAGAGGGGCAGCTGTAATATGTCAATTTAGCTCGAGCTCATAAAAAAATAATAAACTCAAAATAATAAAACAAAGTCCAAAATTATATCATTTGGCCGGATCGGGATGGCCCATTACTTGAAAAGGTTGAAGGTCTATCTATAAGCTTGATGCATATGGAAACATAATCTTCAAAGATATGCAATCTTAGATATGATATGTAATCTTAGATATGATATGCAATCTTAGATACGATATGTAATCTTAGATATGATATGCAATCTTAGAAGATATGATTTTGTAATCTTAGAGATTTAATTTGTAGATACCTTTTAATCTTAACCGTTGATGTAATTAATCTGTACCGTTGGATTTGGGGAGGCTCAACTATAAATAGATACCTCTCCCTTCATTGTAAAGGGCTGGAAGTGGGGAGTAATAATAATTCTTGAGAGTATTTACTCAAATTTCTCTCTCTCTTGCGTTCTTATTTTGTTGATTTGTGTATAATTTATTTATTGATTTGTATATTGTTGATTTCAAATCTCTTTTTCCCTTATTATTCATTTTCAAATTCATTATTTTCAAATTTGTTTACATTTTATTTGGCCTTATATTTTTTTTATTTTATACTCTTTGTTTGGTCTTTGATTATTGATGCTATTTAATCATCTATTTGTTATTTTAGTTTTTTATTATTAAATTAATTATTTTAATATTATTAATACTATTATGTGGCATCATTAATCTTGTATTATTATTATTATTATTATTATTATATTCATGCGCATGCATTGTTTTTATGTAATATATATTTTATATATAGTATACGTATGCTTATATATATTTTATACATATGTTTTTATTTTTATTTTACTTCCTAACTTTTATATACATATATATACTTTTATATTTAGTTTCAATTTTTTTTACTTTTGTATATATGTACATGTATGTATTTATATATTTTTCTAATGAATATTTATATATATATACGCACATGTCTATGTTTTTTATTTGCTTAAATACAAACTTATATTCTCAACACATATGTTATATTATATATATGTATATTTATATATTTTTCTTTATTTTCATAAATGCATTAAATATATTTTGTTATAAATTCTATAGTCCAAAATTTTATATGTAAACCCATGTGTATGTCTTTTATTCTTTATAATTTCATGTATATATTTTGTACCTTTTTTTCTCTTTATATTTTTTGTTTATTTCCTTCATTTGCTTATTGATTTATATTTTCATTTATATTTTGTTCATTTGATACTTTACATGTCGTTGTTTTTTATGTGCATTAATTTCATTTATTTCGATGCCATTGTTGTATTTGTTATTGTATTTTACACTTAATGTAGCATTACATCATTTTTTATTCGATTTTAAAATTTTCAAAATTGAGATAATACTCGTATTTAGGATTTTCAAGGAAATTGAGCCCTAACGTATTGGGTTCCAATTTTCTTCGTTAAATCTAACAATCGAGAATTGCTGATTAATCAAAAAATAAAATGAAAAGCTTGTTGTTGGGAATTTAATATGTTGTATCCTAACGTATTGGATGTGACGTATTAATTTCTCGAGACAAATTTTTTTTAAAAAAAATAATAACAAAGGAAATATTCCAAGTTTAGGATTTTGAGAAATTGTGCCCTAACGTATTGGACCGCGATTTCTTTATAAATCTTAAACAAATGAATAATCTTTTAAATTTTATTACACGAGTATTTTGGACTAATTAATTTTTGAGGAATTAGAATGTCGTGCCCTAACGCATTGGGTGTGACATTTTCTTTCTCCAAAATGATAAGAGTCTTAATAAGTAACATTTTTTAAGTGTTTATTAAGGATCATATTTTTAAATTTTCGACATTAAGACACTAATTAATTAACTAGGTACCAATTTTGGGCGTTACGAGGGTGCTAATCCTTCCTCGTACGTAACCGACTCCGGGATCCATTTTTCTAAAACTCGTAGACCAAAGCTATTTTTTAGGTGATCCAATCTCACCTCAATAAAAGATTGGTGGCGACTCCAATTTTCATCAACAACTAATTTTTGTTTTTTCAAAATAAAAGTTGGTTTCGACAAACACAATTTTTACATCTTTTTCCCTTTTAAATCTATTTATTTACTAAATGACTAAAATGCCACCACTTAAAAAAAATCCTATTTCACTTATCTCATGTCCATTTTTGGCCATCACTAACTAATGGTCTAATTACCATATAAGGACCATTAATTTATAGTTCCATAACAATTAAATACCTTTAACATATAAAACTCAACTTTTGCACTTTTTACAATTTAGTCCTTTTGACTAAATTGAGTTCCCAAACGTCAAAATTTTTGAACGAAATTTTCACGAAATCTTTTTGTGAAATTGTAGGCCATAAAAATATAGTAAAAATAAATTTTTCCTCATCGAATTTGTGGTCCCAAAACCACTGTTCTGACTAGGCCCTAAATCGAGATGTTACAATATCCGTCGATATTGATCCATCTCATATCCATCTTGATGCTCGAACACCATCCCGTTTGCTTGAATGCAGGTTTAGGTAAAGATATGGGCATCAAGAGGGACCAAACTAGTTTCCACCAAAGTAAATGGAGTGATGTAGCTGTTCACGTATATAAAGGGGCACCCATAGAGGCCTTGCCTTAGATTTAAGTCGGTTATGTCTGTATTCTAGTACAAATCCAAAGATTGTAAATAAACGTTGGAATTAGGGTTGTAGGAATTACCTACCAATTGTTTATGAGTTTTTGTATTTTTATATTCTAAAAATTTAAGTTATTAAAGTATGTAATTAAATCCAAAATAGAAGTACCATTTAAGTTATATGGGCTAGTGTAACATCTAGATACTTTCTTCAAGATAGTCTTTTAAGAACGCTATTTTGACATCCATTTGTTAAATCTCGTAATTGATAGTCGCTGCAATGGATAACAACATGCGGATTGACTTGAGCATGAAAATTGGAGAGAAGGTTTCGTCATAATTGATACATTCTTTCTGAGTATAACCTATTGATACAAGTTTGACCTTGCAAGTTTCAACTTTTCCATCCGTATTTATTTTCTTCTTTTAGATAGACTTACACCCTATAGGTTTTATCCCTTCCAATAAGTCTACAAGTTACCACACTGAGTTGGAATTCATAGAATCCACTTCATAATTCATAGCTATTTCTAAGAGCTTGAAATTAACACTCTGCATCATTTCATCTTATGTGAGTGGGTAATCATCTTCCTATTTGTTAGACTTAGTGTTTAAAACACTTCTGCCAGATTTGAAGAACTCAAGCTTGCGAGAGACCCTCCTATTGCGACGAAGCACCCTATGTTGCTAATCATTTGTAGGTCTATTATTAGAAGTTGGTTCTAAAACTATTTCTATACGGCTTTGTGTATTTCTCAAAATTTCCTCGAGTATTTCTTTACTTTGAGGCCTGAATTCATTCATGTAACTTTCCTCAAGGAAAGCAGCATGAGTTGACACTATCATTACTTTATCTTTTGTGCTATAAAAAAACCACCTTTTTTTCTTCTTTTGGATATCCCACAAGCATGCACAATTTCGTTTGTAAATCCAAATTCCTTGCTTTTTTATCCAATATATGGGCTGAGCATCCTCAAATCCTTAAATGTTTTAGATTTGGCTTCTTGCTATGCCACAATTCATATGAGTTTTAGATGCTACCTTAGTTGGTACATCATTTAGAATACAACAAGTTATTTGTAATGCACATCCCCAAAAGGAGATTGGCAACTTTGAATAAATTAACATCGAATGAACCATGTTTAACAAAGTTTGATTTCTTCTCTCTACCACACCATTCTATTGTGGAATGTCCAACGTTAATTGAGATAGAATCACATTCTCTATGAGATACCCTAAGAAATCATCTGATAAATATTACCCACATTGATTAGACTAAAGTGCTTTTATTGGTAAACCTAGTTGTTTCTCCACTTCTGCACGAAACTCTTTGAATTTATCGAAGGTTTCACTTTTAAGGTGTATTAGGTACACATACCCATATCTGGAACAATCATCAATAAAGGTTACATAATCCTTGTAACCACTTCTTGCACTAATGTTCATAGATACGTTACTGTGCATAAATTCTAAGGGTTTTACTACCATGGTTCCTTTTGCATTAAAAGATCGCTTACTCATCTTACCTCCCAAGCTAGATTCACATTGTGGAAAATCAATTTCTTTAAGCAAACTTAAGGTGTCATCTTTCACAAGTCTAGTGATTATTTCTTAGTTAGTATGACCAAGTTTAAAATGTCAAAGGTATGCCTTATTAGAGTGATAAGTTTTAAGTCTTTTATTTGAAATTTCAGTTTCAAGCAGTGTGTACAACTTTGGTTTGATAAAATAATAGTTATTTGGCATCCATCCATTACAAATAAGTTTATGATTTCTAAATATTCCAATTCTATTATTAAAATTCACAATCAATCTGACTTTAAATAAATATGCAACAAAAATTAAGTTTCTTTTTCAACTTGGTACATATAAAGTGTAATAGCCTATTTTTAGTGATATAAAAAATAGTGGTTTCAGGACCACAATTATGATGAGCGAGTTATTATTTTATTATTATTTTGAGGTCTATGGAATTATAGTACGGTCATATTAAAATTTCGTTAAGAAATTTTAAAGTTTACTTAGTTAATTAAGTAAAAAGGACTAAATCATAAAAGGTGAAAAATTTGAGTTCTATTAGTTAAAAAGGTCAAATGGCTATGAAACCTTAAACTAAAGGACTTGAAGGGTAAATAAACCATTTATTGAGGTAATGGATGTGCATGGCAAGGTTTTAATGATATTTTAATGATTTTAAAAGGTTAATATAGTAATTTGGTAAGTAAAAAGAAAATTAAATAAGAAAAGATGAACTAAAGTGATCATCTTCATATTTTTTTCATTTTGAAACCTAAAAATACCATTAGAGAAGAGGGAGCATTCGATCAAGCTTGTGTTGATTGCATGGTGAATTTTCAAGCCTTTTTTTAATGATTTTTATGTTTTTGAGTTCATTTTAGCTTAATCTAGCTAGCCCGGGGGTTAATTTACAAAAATGTTAAAGGTTGAGGGACTTAACATGAATTATTTTGAATGATTCTTGATGTTAGTTGATAGGTTATGAGTCTTTATTGAAAAATAAACAAGTTCTGTTGAGTGATTTTTGATGAATTTTGGAATTTTGGAATTTTGGACTAATTTGTTAAAGGTATAAATTCTAGGGTTTTATTGTGAAATGATGGTAAATATGGGTTTTTTTCAAGGTCCCTTGCATTTGTGATTAACATGGATTTAGATTAAAATTGTTAGATTTTAAATTATGAGCTTAAGGACTAAATTTTGAAAAGTTAAGATGTTATTGGCAAATTGGTAATTTTGCATAATTATGAAATATGGATTAAATTGAATACTAGAAGTATTTAATTGACTGAAATTACCTATTTAGATAAAGCTAAACCACGTTCAAACTTAGATCGAGGAAAAGTTAAAGCTTCGGATTAGTTCGATCTAACTTCTACGCCCCTAATTATCAAGGTAAGTTCGTATGAACGGTAATTGTGTTAATGTTATTTAAATTGAATGTTTACTATGTTATGTTTAATGTAAATGGATCAATATATAAACATATCAATGCTATGACGAATTGACGGATATCGAGTCCCGGTTGAATCTTAGGAATTCTTAGGATACAAATGACAGCTCGTGTGAGCAGCATCGTGCAATTTGCATTCCGACCCACAGCTCGTGTGAGCATTGATGTAAAGGAAATGTTACGGTTATATGTAAAGGTACACTTCGTGTGAGCTTTCCCGTGTATCCGATGTAATTCTAGATGGTTCAATGGGTTTGAAAAGGAAACAAAATAGTAAGTGTTCAAATGGAATGTATCTTAAACTTATGAAAAGGATTTATGAACTAAATGATGTGATTACATGTGTAAATTTACTTATTTATGGATGAATTCATTTGAACCATGTACAAGAGTACTAACTTGTGAATTTGGTGATGTTGTATAGGCTTATGAAAAGCTTATGGTTTTAGTTGATATTACACTTATGCTATATATATAATATGCAAATGAAATGGTAAGTTGTGTTTAAGTTTATACGAGCTTACTAGGCACTCGTTGCTTACGTAGTTTTTTCCTATGTTTTATAGATTATCAGAAGCTTGATTTGGCTGGAAGCTCATCGGAGACCTATCACACTATCCAGCAGTTAATTCGATAGTTTTTGGGCATTTTGGCCAAGGTTTATAATGGCATGTATAGGGTGTTTTGTAATAGTATTTTGATGAATGTGTTAATGTTTTTTTGGCATGTATATGTTTTGAAAGTTGTGTTGATTTGGTACCATTTGATGCCTTGTCAAATTATGTCATTTTGGTGACCTTATTTTGCATGTTTATAAGGCTCTTTATAGTATGTTTTGAATGGTATGAAACTGGTTATAAGTGGTATGTTTTGGTAACTAGTTGGAATAAGTTATCATGTATGAAATGTTGCAATATTGACATGTTTTGATAGTTGTTGTTTTGGTATATTGTGGTGCCTTTGAATGGTATATTGGTTAGTTGATTTAGGATATTGATATGGCATCTTGATGTGTGTTTGGATGATGTTTAGGTCCCTTTAAAGTGTGCACAAATGGATTGAATATTTATGCATGAAATGGTTTTAAAATGACTTGATTTTTAGGTAGATTTTAGGTGCACACGGCTTGGGACACGGACGTGTGACTTAACCGAGTGAGACACACGGCCTGAAAACACGGCCGTGTGTCATCTAAGGATTTCTTTGGGTTTAAGTCAGTGAGTTACACGACCTAGTACAGGTCCTGGCATAAGGGTTGTGTGGGGCAACTCAGAGAGTTACACGGCTTGGCACACGGGCGTGACACGACCGTGTGACCCTACTCAGTGAGTTACACGGGTAAAGACACGGGCTAGAACACAGTCGTGTGTCCCTTGTTTGAAATTTACACGGCCTGGGGTGATTCCACATGGCCTTGCCACATGGCCGTGTGACCCTTGTTTCTAATTTTTGCAACTTTTTCCTAAATTTCCTGATTGTTTCAAATTAGTCCCAATTTGCTTCTAAACTATTTCTAGGGCCTCAAGGGCTCGATTTAGGGACGAAATGTATGTGAATGATTGGTTTATGATATTTTTATAGTATTGAATGATATGATGTTTAAATAGTTTTGATTGTACAATAATGCTCTATAACCCTAATTTGGCGACGAATATGGGTTGGGGTGTTACATAAAGCGTCTTTTAAAATAATCTTCCTAAAATTATCAAAATAAAGATGTACATATCTCACGGCTTTAGCTTCCACACTTGTCTCATTTTTGATCTGCGATGATAGACTCTTAGCTATAAGATCTTTCGTTTCCTCGAACCCCTGCAATGAAACACACACATGATTAGGGGCTCCAGAATTAATAACCTAATGGTCTATTTAATCTTCCACAAGGCAAGATTCTATTATAAAGAGTTCCAAACCTTTGTATTTAGTGGTTACGTAATCCTTCCACTTTTTGCAGCTTGCCTTAAAGTGTCATTTCTTACTACAAAAGAAACATTTGGACTTGGATAAATATTTAGGCTTATTGGTTCTCTTCCTTTCTACTTAAGGTGGCCTAGAGAACTTAGTTTTGTGTCTTTTAACATGCTTTCCCTCCCTTTTAGAGAATAAGAAATAACTAAGTTTGCTTATACTTTTCAGATGGTTGACCGCTATTCAACACCAACTCATAGGATTGCAATTCCTTCATGAGTTTTGTAAGCGTAAGATTCTTATTCCCAAGGTTATATGCAGCCCTAAAACCTAGAAAATCCTTGGACAAGCTTTTGAACACCATATCTATTTGCGTGTTCTGGTCTAGATTGGCCTCATTATCCGTAGCCTCCGCAAAGTATCCCATAAAAGTAATCGTATGATTTTTGACCAGAGTGTCGGCCTTTTACAAGGCATTCATCAAACTAGTTATAGCTAACTGTCAAGCCAAGGTTGCTTTGCCTCTGAACATGCCCTCTAGTTTATTTAGAATCACTTAGGCAGCCTTACAGCTCTCCAGTTGCTTATAAAGGGTGTTGGTCAAACTTGCTAGCATATAGCAACGAGTTATTTGTCAAACTCCTCCCAACATTTTCTAGCCTTAGCTTGAGCAGTCGGAGGACATTTATTATCAATGACTATTTTTAGTTTCTCACAGCTCAATATAATCATGATATTCCTTTTCCATTTCTTATAGTTATTTTTGTTCAGTTTGACTTAGTGTGTTTAATAAGGGAGTAGGTGACATTTTTGAACTGAAGATAAAATATTCATTCATTGATATCTTTTTATTAAGAAAATATTTTGAATAGATTTTGCAGCTTACAATATGTATTAAAATTATGCATACGTCTTACATTAAACTTTGAAAACATTTGTAAGTTGTTGCAATGATAGTTCCTAAACTTATTGAATTAATTCACTGTGAGGTAATCTTAATCAACTAGTAAGAACATGGATTTCTATCTAATTAGCACATAAACCTAATTCCTTAGGAATTTACACGTACTAATAATCATTAACTTTTGGTCATCATTCTAACTTAAGTAGAGCTTTGTGGAAAGTTACTTAACTAGAAGGTCTTGAGAGCATAATCATCAACTCAACACCTATCACACATGTACCACAAATGAATCATCGTAGGACAACCTCACCGAGTGACATGTTGTGACTAGTTATCCTCTTTAAATAAAAACTTGTTATATCACATGATAATACCTACAACGTGGCCGACCAACTATCATACAATTAAAAGATAATTCTTCTTACTTTTAGGAAATCTCCTCAGTGGGATCCACATGGCAATCCTACTGTGGGGTAGTTAAATTGTCATGTCATCACAAGAGATCATTGATGGAGTTTGTAGGTCTTGTTTAGGGACCTTCTCACACTCACTCTTTTAAAAATATGCAAGTTTTTTAATGTTTGATTTAAATCATGAATGATTAATAAAATGCATGGCAAGTATATGTGGAATTATTTCCCTAAACTATATGACATGCTTATCATACATATGAATGAACATACATTTGCAGTTAAAAAAATATCACCGTGTTATTATAAATAAAAGCATAAAATTTAAATGACCCTGACTAGCCAAAGTTTCCATGATTCCATCAAAGAAAAATAATAATATAACAAAAATCATGTCAAAGCATACTTTGGGTCTTCTATTTTGCTACCAGGGACTTGGGATGTCATATCAGTTCACGTCATTGTAATCATTGTTTTTTTGACATCGTCACACCATCGTTGACGGTGACCACCGTCGTCGACCACCATAGGGCCGTCGTCGGCCATCGCCATTGGCCCCTTCCCACCATCATCGAACCATCAGCATCCTCCGTTGCCAAAACAATGCCAATCTTTTTTCGGTTTGGATAGGTCGAGTTTTCATCGTCTCTATCAGCCAGGATGGGTCTCGGTTCTTTGGGTTCTGCCAAAAATATTGGTTACATAAATCTTATGTCTATTTTTGGCTCACACAAATTATTCCAAAAAATAAAATAAATAAATCATGCGTGAAGATGATAGTCCATGATCTAATCACATATAAAAAAATTCATAATAATTACATTCATGTTGTAAATCCATTGATAAATGTATGTCCATAACCCCCCAAATTTATCCTATTGTAACCTCTAAAAGATGATTGTCCATAACCCTTAAATTCATTATCTTGTAACCCTTAAATCATTTATAGGGTACCTTAATGTTGGTCCTTAATGCTTTGTAACTTATGTTTTTTGAAGCCCTATAAATAGAGGGCATGTACAAGCTTATTGGATGCCAATGTGAAAGTTGAATCATCCTTTCATCTTCTGTTCTTCTCTCTTGCTCATTCTATATTTCTGTTAATTTTGATAAGATATTATCAACACGAGCCTCTACAAGTTCATAGTGATGTTCATGTCATTCTGTAACACCCCTTACCTGAGACCGTTGTCGGAGTCGAGCACGAGGCGTTACTTGACTTAACTTACTAGTTTGAGGCATAAAAATTTGCTTTTAAAATTAATTTCACTATTTACAACAAAGCTGTCTAATAGCGTAGCAGTTACTAAATTAATTATAACTCAAGCTAAAAAACTCTAAATTTAGTTCCATAAATTTTCCCTGAAACTAGACTCATATATCTTCTTACTATAAAATTTTCAGAATTTTTTGTTTGGCCAATTAGTACAGTTTATTAGTTAAAGTCTTCCCTATTTCACTATCTGACTGTCCTGACCTCTCGTCACTAAAATTAAATTTTCTCACCGTATGATTTTAATATGGTGTTATCACTTGTTTCTACAGAAAATAGACTCAACAAGGAATCTAAAAATATAAATTAAAACTCATAAATATTTTTTACAAATTTTAATGATTTTCTAAAGTCAAAATAGGGGACTCCAAAAATAGTTCTAACCATATCTAATTAAAATCCATATATCTCAGAATATAAAATTGCTTTTTCTACACCGTTATTTTTTTATAAAAATATACTCAATAAGATTTAATTCTATATATCATTCACCCTCTAATTCATTTTATACTATCTTTGGTGATTTTTAAAATCACATCACTGCTGCTGTCTGAAATCTGTTTCATTGCAAATTTTTACTTTTTCACAATTTCTAGGTATAAACTATCACCTAGGCATACATAATACCAAACATATTCTTACTTAGCCATTTTAATAGCTAAAAATTATCACATATTTACACATCATCCTTTAGCATTATCATAAGGACATACATTCAAAATGACTAAGTCCCTATACATGCCATAGTTCAACATTGATCATCATAAGATACCGAGTTGTTGTAGTTGATAGTGTGGACGCTCTCCGACATCTTTAAGATCCCTGAAGTAGCTTTGTAATACTATAAAAGAAAGAAAAATAAAAAAAGTAAGCATAAAGCTTAGTAAGTTTACAAGTAAATAAATAACAACACTTAACACAAATAATTATACTCAAGTAACATGATCCCTAATTTCCTCTTTACTTAATCTCATACTCGTTCTCTTGTTTGTTTACTTAGCTAACTCATGATTATAACTTATTCTTCTCTTGCTAAAATGTTGATTCTCAATTGATAACATAATATGTTCTTAACTCTTATAACTCACCTGAATTTGCTATTTATGCTTTTACCTGAACTTTCATGAAACATAATTTGTTTACTATCCCGTTAGCCACATTGGAATAATAAGGATACTTGGGTCTCTTTTCTGATAATAACATGCCAAAGACATGTCCCAAACATGGTCTTACATGGGATGTTTCTTGTACTACCAATGCCATATCCCAAATATGGTCTTACATGGGAGTTCTTATATCGGTGCCCATGCCATGTCCCAGACATGGTCTTATGAGGGACCTCTCATCTCGGTGCCAACGCCATGTCCCAGACATGGTCTTACATGGAACCTTTCATAATCTCAATGATGTCAATGCCATGTCCCAGATATGGTCTTACATGGGATCTCATCACCCAAATGTCATGACATTTGTATCCGATGCATTCCAAAAGTTTCAACGGGACTTTTTAATACTAATTCTCTATCGTCTCATACTTGAGTCAACATCAAATAAATTCATGAAATAAATATATAATTGCTGGAAAATAACAGCATTAATAATAATTATTGAAATATTGTATTTATTTACTGTAAACTTACCTTGGTACAATATATAGCCAAATCCACCCACTTAGTCTTCAACCTTATTCATTCCTTTGTCTAACCTCGAATTCCATTCTTCTTGATATATAATAGCAAGTTTAGTTTATTTAATACTCACATTTACCAAAACAGCCCTCGACTCTAACTTTGGCAAAATTATAATTTTGCCCCTAAACTTTTACATAATTACACTTTTGCCCCAAAGCTCGGAAATTAAAATTCATCTCTTATTATTATGTTTTATAACATGCTGAACATTTTTTCCTTCTATGACAACATAAAATTCTTACTCTAACACTTATGAACATTAGGTATTTTACCGATTATGTCAATTTACTCGTTTTCACTTAAAATCAACTAGCAAAAATTATTTAACATAATTTCTAGCTTCATATTCTATCATAAAACACCAAAATAAACATATTTCACCTATGAGTATTTTTCCAAATATAAATCCTAGGTTAAATTATTGCTAAAATAAGCTAAATTAAGATACCGAGATTCCAAAAACATAAAGAACATTAAAAACGGGACTTCGAATCACTTACTATGAGCTTGATAAAGTGAAGAAACCCTAGCCATGGCTTCTTTCAAATTTCGGCAGCAAGCAAAGATGATGAACACAAAATTTTCACATCTTTTTCCCTTTTTAATTCATTTATTTACTAAATGACTAAAATGCCCTTACTAAAAAAATCATATTTCACTTATCTCATGTCCATTTTTTTCCATCACTAACTAATGGCCTAATTACCATATAAAGACCTCCAATTTAAAATTTCATAACAATTGGGCACCTCTAACATGTAGAACTCAACTTTTTCACTTTTTACAATTTAGTTCTTTTGACTAAATTGAGTGCCCAAACGTCAAAATTTTTGAATGAAATTTTCACGAAATCATTCCGTGAAATTGTAGGCCATAAAAATATAGTAAAAATAAATTTTTTCTCATCGAATTTGTGGTCCCGAAACCACTGTTTTGACTAGGCCCAAAATCGGAATGTTACACATTGTGACTACATGTAACTTACCCGTAAAGCTCCCGTTGAACTATATATGGTATACATATTTTCATCATTTTTTTAATTTTTCCATCATATTTTTATAGAAAGAGAAATATTCAAAGCATGCAAGTTAGTTTTTTTTTCTTTTCTAAACTATTTTGGTTTATTCATTATTTTTTTAAAGGTTACTAAAGTAAATTTCATTATTTTAATTTGTTTTAAGTTATTATTTTGACTATTTCTTTCTATGCCAATATTTGAAATACATACTATTATTCCTCAAATTTGGTATAAATAACTGGATTATTTTACTATTGAGAATGTTTATTATCATGATCTTGCTCAAAGTGATAGTTCCTTTTAGTGACGATCAAAATTACCCTCTATGATTTCCAAGATCTTAGACGACAAGACGCAAAGTTTTTCCAGGAATTTTTTAATTTAATGTTTTATATCTGATTATTTTTTTAGCTAATTCATGATCAATTATAATTGTTTTCATTAACTTATTTTATTTTTATGATCTTAGACGAATTGTGAAAGATTTAATATCAGATGGATTCTGATTTGGTGCTCTTGATATTGAGGTATCTTAGTATCATATAAGTTATTTTGAAATAAAAGTTTTTGATTGATGAATTTTGAATTTACTTACCTTTTGATAAAATCATCGACTCAACGTTGAACAAGAAACTTGCTATTAAAACTTTCGTAGAAGAAAAGAAATTGAAGTAAATTTGACTTATCACATTACATGCTTATATGTACCTGTATCTTTGTTCCTAAAAGTTTATTTTTCTTAATATATGTTATTTGATAATTACTTGGTAATTATATCTGAATGTGATAGATTAATTTTAATGTTATAAATTGATAGATTCTTAAGTCACGATTCATATAATTATCTATCATTTTTATTAATCAAGGCCTAAGGTTCATCATATGTTTTTGGACTTTGATATTGTTTAAAATTCTCTTAATCAACAATGATGAAAGTTATTACATATATTAATAAAATCAAGATTCGTTCACACCAAACAATCAAATATTATTTCACATCGAGCATGTTTGTTTAAATTCATTTTAATTACAAATTGTGAGGAAAGTCTAAATTGATTTTTGGGTTGATTCTAATATAGAATTTCAAGTATATTTGTTTTCATTTTTAAAATTTTAAATTATTTTGGTTGGAAACATTTTTATAAACTTAAAAATCAGAATTACTATATTAATTTGGTCATTGGTATTTCTTTGGACATTGTTTGTATTAACTGATTCTTATTTGATAAGAAGCATAAAAAAAGGGTTGTGTGGTTTGATTTTGTAAAATGCCTTGTATTTTTCCTACTATACAACCTTAACAAACTTGTTAATTTTGTAGAGATGTTAAAGGTAGTTCATACGATTTATATTATTTTGAAGTAAATTTCATGTTTGTCTACAACGGTTTATGAATTTTTTTGCTAGAACTAGCATTATATCAGGTTTGATATTTAACCACCTTCGAATGTACTAACGTCTAGAGTGTGAATACTACAGCTAGAAAATATGAAATCGAGGTAGTGTCTACAAGTATACGAGTCAGGTTGTAATATAGTTTTTACAACGAAATAGGTGAGTATTCTAAGAATCGTACCCAACGGAGGCGAATTAATAAATTAATTCTAACTTAAATGAAAATAGATCTAATTAGTATTTTAAGCCAATTATATTATGATGAAACATAAAAGAAATATTTTTGGGCTTTTTTATAAATAATGAAGTAGGAATAACAAAAACCTAAATAAAAAGGAATTTAGAAAACCAATTTATAGACTTAATCAATTCTAGGCACGAGTGATTAGATCGCTTCGGTGGTCATAACTAATTCCTATTAAGGGGTTTCTACTCAATCAACTACTCATTACCCTAGTAGGATCTCTTGATCTTCCACTAAAACTAATGAGTCGGTGAGAACTACTTATCTCTTGACCTTACAGCCTAGACCGGTTTAGGGCGAAGGTGTTCACAGATAGACCATACCAATTTTGAGTTAATTCTTACCTAAATGACTTTCTAAGGTCATCAAGCCTAGGGTTTAAGTTCTTCCTCTCCCAAACAACTAATCCACTAAGAAAACCCTACATAGTAATCTGTTAATCACACCTCTACTCACTAATTCCCCATAAGAGGATTAGTTTCTCATGGATCTCATAAACTCAATAAACTTGATGATAATGATTAACATAAATAACAAATCAAGAGAAAGGTTTAAGATAATCTTGTTTTTATTTTATAGATGAAGCATAGAAAATCCACTAGTGTTTGATTGCGTTTACAAAGCAAGTTCTCCGAAGAACACAAAATATAAAAGAGCTGAAAATAAACCTAAAGCCTAAAATAAAGAAATATTGAAAACTAAAATTACAAAGAAAACTTAAAGTATTGAAAATCTGCCCTTAAACAAGTGTTTTAAGAGCCTATTTTTAGAGTTAAGGTTGTCGTCGTCCTCAACCCTCTTCCAGATAATGTTCTCGTGTTTAATTTCCATTGTGTAGACCATAACGCCCCTAGCTCGTAAATGCTTCTTGTACAAGGCCAATGTTGCGACATCCTAGTCCCTGTGTCATGACATCGAAGGTAGTATGCATGGTTTAGGGGTAGCACCAAGGGTGTGTCACGACATCGAACTCTTTGTGTTGCAACACAGTGACCACTTTTGAGTTCTTATGCATTTGAATGATCTTCTGCACACTTACTAAGTACATTAGCTTGCCTTTAGGCCTCATTCGACCCCTATGGTCAATAAACGACTCAAAATCCATTTTTTATTTAATTTAAACTAAACTAAGAAAATATAACTAAAACATACTAAAATTGCTCATATTCAAGCTCCTCAAGTACGAAAACTAGTATAATCTACTACACCGAATTACGACAGATCAATATTTTAGATATCAGTCTTATCCATACATTTTATTTACAATAAACTCTATGCATGACTTGACTATTTCTATCTAGTTAATTAAATATGCAAAACTATTGTGAAAAGTGGTTTTCAAGTATTCTGAAATGATCTTATGACTTCTTATAACTAAACAAAATAATAAATTATTCGTTCCACTAGTTCTGCTCCATTCCCCAAAGTGAAAGTAGCAATAGATAACAACTATAAAAATGGAATCTATTGCCATTATTGACAAATAGATAAAAAATGAGATGAATGATTCGAAATGTTTCTACATGTTCATTCTTAAAACATAATGATTAATAATTTATACTAATTAATTATTCCTTGAAACGGATCATATCAATATAATCTTATTGGTAAAGAATATGATATACACATACATTATTACCTGAATTATTTTTTGCACATTCCTTGAAGTAACTGTCTCCAATAAATATAACAAATTTTATAATCACTTTTGATCATTAAAGTCAATTTGGACATTGTTTGCAAATTATAGTTTTTTTATTGAGTTAATGGAATTATGAACTTCACATTGATGTAGACATTTCAAGAAGTAAATGTCACAATATTGCTTATAAGTGGATACAAAGTAAAAGGAATGACAATAAAATTATCAATTGTCAAAATTTATATTGACATTATTAGTACAATTTAAAAGCATGTTAAATTAAACCAACAGTTTACTGATACAAATACATTTACTATTTGGTGTGACTAGTTAAACCCTCATGGATCATATATGATGTGAAAATTAATTAAGAACTCATGTGGACATTCATTAAAGAACCAGGAGTTTCTTTAATTTAAAGAATTCTCATGTGTTACTTGTTCTCAATGATAATTGATTAATTCAAACTCACTAGCTAAAGTTGAGATTTAATGTCTAGCATTTTTTAAATGAATATGGGCTCAATCATCCACTATGTGGATGGTTTTCATACTATATGATTTTGGTAGATGCATCTACAAAATAACCATATGTGTTATCAACTCGCAACCTATTGTTTGTGAGATTGCTTGTTTAAATGATTGATTTCAGATTATGCAATTAAAATAATTCATCTTGCTAATTCTAATAAGTTTCGTATAAAATGATTTAGTTGAATCGTTTATCAAATGCCTCTAACTAATAGCTAAACCATTACTTATGAGAAAAAAGCTTCGTATTTCAACATGAGATTGTGTTGATTTACATGTTGTACACATCAAACCAATAAATTATAAATACACTTCATTACAGTCGGTTTTTGGTCAGGAGCTAAATATTTCCCATCTTAAAATTTTTTGATGTGCAATATATGTTCCACATGTTCCACCACAACACACAAAGATAGGCCTTCAAAGGAGGTTGGGAATATATGTTGGTTATGAATCTCCTTCTATAATTAAGTATGTTGAACCATTAACCAGAGATTTATTTACTGCATGATTTGTTGATTGTCACTTTGATGAAACAAAATTCCCAACATTAAGGGGAGGGAATAAAAAGTTGGATGAATAAAGTACTTGTAATGAATTATCATTGTCTAAGATCCTCATAAAAAGCAATGTGAAGTAGAAGTTTAGCAGATAATTCATTTTACAAATCAACTGCCAGATTCATTTGCTAACCTAAAGAGAATTAAAAAATCTCACATACTAGCTAAAAATGCTCCAATGTCTCAATAGGGCAAACTGTTAGTACAAAAGAAAGTAATTCACGCTTGAAGTGTGGAAGACCAGTTGGTTTCAAAGATAAAAATCCTTGTAAAAGGAAAGGAGAAAACATTCAAGGTGGTCATCTAGTGGAGGTGGGGGTTCCTGAAGAGACCCACGGCATAATAAATTATAAAACTCAAGAAGTGATTCAAATACCTGAAAGTGAAAATGAAAATGATGAAAATAAAAAGATGTTGATAAGTTATGTCAATACAAGAAAAAAGATGGAGCTGAAAAATATAGTTGTTAACAAGAATTTTGCTTATAATATTGCTATTGAAATAAATAAATAAATAAAGAAAATAAGGATCTTGAGGCTAAATCTTTTGAGAAATCTAAAAATAGAAAAGATTGACCAACATGGAAAGAAGCAATTCAAGCAAAATTGAATTTTCTAAACGTGAGGTTTTTGGACCTGTAGTCCAAACACCTAAAGATGTAAATCTGGTATGATATAAATGGATATTTATGTGAAAATGAAATGAGAAAAATGAAATCGTAAGATATAAAAATTGACTTGTAGCGCAAGGACTTTCTTAAAAGCCTAACATTAATTAGTAAGAGACATACTCTTATGTGGTGGATATAATCATATTTAGATATCTTATTAGCTTAGGGAGGGTTCTAAGTTTTGGCGCGTAGCCTAAAAGTAATCTATGTGGCACAGTTCTATCTGTCACATTGTTTCCTGTGGCGTATAGATTTGGGTGCATAAATGAAGTTAAAATATTAAGTAATGATTGATTTAAGAAAGTGAAGTCATAAAGGAGAAGAGTCGGGTAAGAGAAATTTGTAAGTTAGATTAACGCTAAGGGCAATGTACGCCAAGTTTGTTTAAGTTACTATGCTGATCACATTGTAGGTATTCAAGATAGGGTACAAGGTAATTTAGTTAGAAGTCACCTGGATTGATTAATAGAGTGACTAAAATATTGGACCTTCATTTATGTTCTTCTCTGAGGTTGTAGGCCATTATAGGGACAATTCTAAAAGAAGGTGACACATTTCAAGTTCTAATAGGGACTTAGGTTGTATAAATATTTGTATTCAGAATGAGTATGGGGGAGTTATCTTCTCAATTTTTCTAAAAGTGCTACTATCCAATTCTGAAGAAACTACAAGCATTTCTTCCTTCCTTAAGCTAGAAGTTACGATTCTGGGTTGCTATGAGGAGGTGTTTCATATGTGAGTAAGTTTTATGACTCTGTATATTATGTTATGAAAGACTAAGTCTGTAAGAGTGCATGAACAGTGAGATGAAGAAGTAAAGCTTTCTATGAGGTTATTTAGGTTTAAGATAATGGTAAAGGTTATACAAATGCACTTTAATGGTGTCCTTATGTTTTATAAGCAGTGGTTGTTACAGTTTCATGTTGGATGTTGAATCTAGAGTCCAAGCTGTTACTCGTGGGCGTTAGCTAAGTCTCTAAATTGGCTCTTGCATGGTATTGCTCATACCTTGATGTCTGTGGAAAAAATCAAAAGGTGATGCTGAGATCATGAAAGGTATAGTAGGTAAGGTAAGTGAATATTGTTGAGAATAAAGTGTAAATCTGGTACAGAGTCTGATAAGTTCAAGCATGTTTTGAATTATGCATGAGTAATGTAAGGTGAAGCATGGTTGTACCTGAATGTTTGAAATGTATGTTATGAGATGTGTGTTATATTGGTTGCTTATAGTGGATTAATAAGATTTGGCTTAGTTTGTTTCGATGTATAAAGTGTCTGCAAGTATATATGTTTTGAAATCGATCTCCAGAATTTGTTGCAGACTCAAAGATGTATGAGACACAAATTTAGCCTGAACTAGTAACGTATTGTTATTTTAAAGGTTTAGCCTAGACTGGTAACCTTACATGTATATTAAGCCATGACAATGGCGCCTTCTGAAAAGGAACTAAAGGGAAATGATTACCCAATTGGGTTCTCTACATATCTTAGGACGATGATGGGAAAACCTCACATAACGTGTGTTTAGGCAAATCCATATCGTAAAGATGTTAGGAAAGAAAAGCTTTTGTTGCGAACTCTGAAAGAAAAGCCTTTGTGGCAAACCCTGAAAGAAAAGCCTTTATGGTGAGCTCTGAAAGAAAAGCCTTTGTGGTGAGCTCTGAAAGAAAATCCTTTGTGGCGAACTCTGAATAAACTTTCCTTGTGGCGTATCTTAATAGGATTCCCAATGAAGAACTATGAAAGAGGTTCTTTGTGGCATACCATGATGAGGCATTCATGGCGCATTCTAATAGATTTTCCCTGGTGGCAAATTCTGTCTGGATCTTAAATGAAATCAGAGGAATCAATAAGGACAAAATATATCTATGGACTATATGGTAAAATACTATATAAGACTAAGACTCGATTGATAATAATGAATTGAAGAGATATAGAAGTAATGAGTTACTATTGAAAATGTATTCTGATTAAGGACATGAATTTATATGTTCAAAGGTAGCATCTATGATTTGCGTACATGTTTCTTCTTGAATCGCGATGAGGTGATGGCCCAGTGATTGAAGGATGTAAGTGATGTAACGAAGACGTTTCATTGAGAAAAGGAAATATTTTTAGATTAAGTTATAGTAACGGATGAGCGTAAAGGAATAGAACTTGAGGAAGCATTTGCCAGAGACAGGGTTGAAGGTTAAGAATGATGAAATCATCTATTTAAATTATCAGTTGCAATATGCAAAATGACTCAGGTAAATGGTATTTTGCTCACTAAGTTCTTATGAACTTATCTTTGGGTGTTATGTTACAGATGAGTTTATGTGGGTTTGTGTCAGGGGGACGATGCCAGGACTACATCAGAGAAATGGCATATTGGGCTATTATGCATAAAGACCGAGTTTGGCGGCGTGTCCAAAGATTATAATATTATTTAGAGATTCATACTTTGAGGTATCTATAATTGATTAGGATTTTAATTTAGATATTATTGTTATTTAATTACCACATGTTCTAGTTGTATTTACTCATTGTATATATTTATGTATTTTAATTTGAAATTTTGTAATTAAGTAAATTGTGATTATCTATAAATTGTATAAATAGATTAAGCTTGTGTCTATGTTCATCTAGTAATACCCAAGGTCTGGATCCGGTTAATCGGATCGAGTTGAAGGTGTTACATTGATGTTGTTATAGCCTATTTGTATGACTCACTTAACAGTGAAATTTATATAAAAATCCCTGAATGATTTAAAATCCTTAGAGGATATAAAGTTTTCCGGAAAATTTGCTCGATAAAAAATGATCCAATTTGTCCATGTGTCTTTATAAAAAGGTCTGGATCATATTTTGTGATTATTCCTGTTTATGTTGATGATATAAATATTATTGGAACTCCTAAATAGCTTCAAAATGTAGTAAATTATTTAAAGAAAGAATTTAAGATGAAATATCTTGGAAAAACAATTTTTTGTCTTCACCTGTAGAACATTCAAAAGATGGAATTCATGTCCATCAATCAACTTATATGGAAAAGGTCTTAAAGAAATTTTATATGGATAAATCACATCCATTGAGTATCCTGATGGTTGTATGATCATTAGGTATGAATAAAGATCAATTTCTTCCTTGCGACAATGATAAAAATTTTCTTTGTCCTGAAGTATCATATCTAAGTGTCATAGGGGGATTTATGTATGTTGGAAACAACATAAGACCTGATATAGGTTTCAATGTAAAATTTTTTAGCACCCCAATCCCCGTAGGTCGATTGAAGTATTACACAGACAGAAAATAGGAATCTACATAATTCAGTTTTAAGTCAATTATGAATATTAACAACCTAAACTGGGCAGAGACTCAGAAACATCTTCAAAATAAAAATTTATTTAACAATATATGCTATAGAATCAAAGTAAATTGATTTAAATCCTTTGATTGAGCTTCTTTCAAATGTAATACTGGTAGTAATGATCACTAATAAAATAGTTTCGCGTACACAAGTAGAAATCATTTCATAGGTCAGAACTTAATAAACTTTAACAAATCCCTCAAAGGGGTAACATTCTTATAAACCTGTAGCTGAATAAGAGTACTATTTATTACAAATTCATTTTTAGAACAGAGTTACATGCCACCTCCAAAACATATGCATGTTACAAAACAAAAATAGATGAAGCTCATTGTAGAGATTGCTTCTTCTAGCTTAGTCCCTTCAATAATCCTATAACAAAGATCACCTAGAAGCAGGGGAAAGAAAAAGGGGTAAGCTCAAAAGAACTTAGTGAGTTCTAACAAGGAAAAATCTACTCTGAAATAAGAACTGAATTACACTGCAAGCTCATAACACAGACTAATACAATAGACTCTATACGCCGAGACATACGATGAACACTCTTATCTCATCGATGGACACTTAACCTTGGTGTATAACCTTTTAGGCGAACTCTCACATCTAGCACATACCATCTATCATAACATTAGGCGCACACTCAATCGTTTCCTTTAATTAGAACTGAAACCTTAACAGAACTGATGCTTCTTCATCAAGCACAGTCTTTTCTCATAAGTACCTTTGTATCACAAACCTCTCCTCAAGCGAATTCATTTATTCTTTCAAAACTTAATAGGATGGATTCATTCTATATAAATCATAAATTCTTAACAAATATGTTGTGTTTTTAGCACACCAACAGGAAACAAAACATACTTCTTAATAATTACCCTTTCTTTTCTATAAACTGGTTAAAACTCAATAAGAATTGAACAGAAATCACACGTGCACAAACAAACAATATTCAGATCCACAATCCCACAATCCTTTACTAGCGTACATAAACATAAGGTCTTAACATATAGGCTTTCCAAAAGAAACACTAATTGGCGGTTCATTAAAGCAACCATGCCAAAACATAAAGACTACAACTTAAACTTCACCCATAAAAAAAATCTTAACAGACTTACTTATAAATCATATAGTCCGCCATTCATGGCGCACAACTATACAATTACCACACTAGTGAATATAACATAAATTAGTCTTACCTTAACTTAAATCTTAGCTAACTTTTAGCCTATACAAATCATCAACAAGACTATGCTAGGAAGGGTATTACAAACTTGTTAGCAAGATTTAGTTATTCTCTAACATGTAGACATTGGAATGAAATTAAATCCTAGAAAGACCATTGATATGAGATTATTTTATTCAAATGATTCAAAATCCATATTGGTCGACTATGCTGGTGTTGGATATTTATTAGACCCACATAAAGGTCAATCTCAAACGAGATATTTATTTACATGTGAAGGTACTACCATATCTTTATGTTCAGTAAAGCAGACATTAACTTCCACTTTTTTAAATCATACAAAAATAATTGCAATGCATGAAGCAAGCCGAGAATGTGTTTGTGTAAGGTTATTGACCCAACATATCCTGAAGATATGTAATTTTCCTTTACAAGAAAAGATGAAAACTATATTATACGCAGATAATACAACATGTATAGCTCAATTGAAGGGTGATTAGGTGATTACATCAAAGGCATTGCCAACCACAACGTTTGAAAGAAGGTGGTTACATCAAAGGCATTACCAACCACAAAATTTGGTGATTAGGTGATTACATCAAAGGTATTTCCAACCACAATGTTTGAAAGAGGGTGTTTACATCAAAGGCATTGCCAACCACAACGTTTAAAAAAGGGTGGTTACATCAAAGGCATCACCAACCACAACGTTTGAAAGAGGGTGGTTACATCAAAGGCATTGACAACCACAATGTTTGAAAGACTAGTATACAAGATTGAATGCATCGAATCAAAGATGTAATGTGATTTTGCCATTAGGGGGAGTCTAAAACACGCTATACTATTTTCCTTTATCCATGGTTTTGTCCCACTTGGTTTTCTTGGTAAAAGTTTTTAACGAAGCAACTTGTAATATGAGATTATGCAAATTTTTTTCATTAGGTTTTTCCAAATAAGGTTTTAACGAGACGCATTTTCATTGATGGACATCCAAGGGGGAGTGTTGTAAATCCATTGATAAATAGATGTCCATAACCCCTCAAATTTATAGTATTGTAACCCCTAAAATATGAATGTCCATAACTCATAAATTTATTATCTTGTAACCCCTAAATAATTTATAAGGTACCTTAATGTTGGTCATTAATGCATTGTAACTTATGGTTTTTGAAGCCCTACAAATAGAGGGCATGTACAAGCTTATTGGATGCCAATGTGAAAGTTGAATCATCTTTTCATTTTCTGTTCTTCTCTTTTGTTCATTCTATCTTTCTTAAGTTTTATAAGAATTCAAACATTTAGGAATCACAACTTTGGAAAAATTACTTTATCATATAAATAATAAAATAATAACATTCATATCCCTAAACATGCTGATAATTACAAGAATGTCACATCTTATCAAAAATTAAACACACATGAAAAAGAGAGAATATTTCGATATCAATTTATACTATAAACATAGCACGACTTGGCTTTGATACTAATTGTTGGAAAAAAATTTGGTTCGAAAATGGTTATCTTACACAATGAGAAAAATTGAAAACTGAGCTAGTTTATGATATTTACAATAATATACAATTTTTCGAAATTGCAAATGTGTTTTGGGCTAGACAGATCCTTTTCATTCTTGACTTTCAACCAAACTACATTTTTCTCCATTCTCGTACCACAAATTACTTTGAGTATGGGCTCAAACACTTTCGAATCAAACACAAAATCATAAAATATTTTCTTTACTTTCATTTTGAAATTATATTTATCTATTAATAGGAACCAATAAATTTTTTATTCCCAAAAAATAGAATTTATTCTAGAAAATAAATTCCCACCACTTTATGACAGAATAACAATATTTCTTTCGAAATTCAATTTAGAAGAAATCCCAGTTAATCCGTTCTTTCGATATCATAATAGTTAAAGTTGAGTACCAGTAAGAAGTCTCCTGTTTCAAAAGTAACTCGGCACATCTTAAAAAAGATATTCAGAAAGACATAACATTTCATCTAAAAATCTCTATGTCTGCTAACCAGTAGTTGGCTCTAACTAAATTATTACTCACTTTATCTCTAGACTCAATACATGCTATGTTCAATCCTAGAATCGACTAAATCATAGCTCTAATACCCTTAAATGCAACACCCTAATTCATATCCGTTGTAAGATCAGGGTTACAGAGTATTACAACACAAGAAAAGATAATTTACATCATTAAACCATTCATTTATTAAATTAAATAACAACATTTGAATTTACATTTCATTCATTGCATAATCACAACTACAAGCTTTAAAACAAGCATGCAAGACTTAAAAATGACTTTGAAATCATTCAGGGACCAATTTGAATAAAAATAGAAAACATAAAAAAACTAAAAACACGGGTCACACGATCGTGTCGCCAAGCTGTGTGACAGAGTCCAGGCCATGTAGCTCAGAGACATGGCCGTGTGGCCAAACCATGTATAGTTCAAAATATGAATCACAAGGTCATGACTCAACTCGTACACCCACTTGAGACTCAAATCGTGTCGTAGGTCGTGTGCTAGACCATGTAAAAACTACACCTATAATAAAAAATGACACACGACCGTATGAATAGACCGTGTGTGGCACACGGCCGTGTGACAATCCATGTCTCAGGCATTGTAAACCCAAACTAACTTCAAAAACACGCAATTTTATGCACCATTTCCTAGGAACCAAATCAAACCAATTCCTACCCTTATCACCTATTCAAAACACATCTAATCATACCAAAAACATACCAAAAACATGCAACCTATATGCCTAACCAATATGTCCACATTGGCATCATAATTTAAAACACTAAACCAAATCCACATTCAATAAACACATGTTCTTACTTTATAAACCAGCAAACATATCTATACATATATTTCCTTTTCATTCAATGAACCAAACATTAAACCACTTTCATAATGCATATAGCAAACAGTCAAAAGCACTTATATAGACATACCATTGCCATTACACTCCATAATAAACCAAAGTACTAATTAAGTTTACATCAATAAACACATCTCATACTTTAATTGACATAAAACATAACCATAATGTTTATGACGCATATTTACCAAAATCCTATTTACATGCCACTTATAATCAGACCAATGTCAACAAATAGTTACCGATAAAAATTACCATATAGTGTGATCTCCAAAAGCAATCCAATCGATAGCTCAAACATGACGATCTACAAGGAAGAAAACCATCACGAGGTAAGCTTACGTAAAGCTTAGTAAGTTCATAATAAACATAAACTTTAACTTACCATAAGGATGTAATTTAAACATTTTTAAAAGATAACTCAATACCTTGGTCATTAGGTCATTATCTACCTATATACACATCACAAATCTCTTAAGCTGAATGAGTTCACATATATAAACATATAACTTTATCATATACTCAAACATATATCCAACGGTACATTTAGTACATAAACCAACTATCACATATTTGTTTAACATTTAACATTTTTATTCCAAGTATTCACTTTAAATATCTCCTCTCTCTCTTTTTATCTATACCCTTATAAATATTTTGTATATCTATTTCCAAATAAGCATTTCGTATAACAATTTCATCTAAATATTTCGTCTTACCATTTCATTTACATTTTTAACACATAATCATTTTGTATATCGCACTTCGTTTCAATAATTCATATAAGCATATCATCCCCAAATCACTTTCCTTAATTAAAAAATGTGAAAACTAAAAAAATTAAATTAAACAAACCTGTCAATCATTTTACGAGACACATATATGATTAGTACTGAAAAGAAAATGGTGCATCATACGCTTTCTGTTCCATAATAATTCAACCCAAGCTAATTCATATATGTATATAAATATCTACCTTTAATCACATAAACAACAGTATGAAACATATTACAAGATCATTCATGTTACAATATTCAAACGGTATACATCAATATTTCAACATTAGACACATATTTTCACAGCCCAATGAACTATAGCAACATGACTCGGATACTCAGGTAACTACACCACACCAAAGGCATCAAAGACGTGTAACAGAGGCAACGAAGTGTAGATAGAGGCAAAAATGTGCAATCAGAGGCAACAAAGTGAAAATAGAGGCACCGAAGTGCAATCCTGTACAAGCGCACATTCTAACCCTATTGTCATGCCAATCATATCCTAATCGTTTACTACGTTCAAACGGACACTCAAAAGAATTCTTAACATTGTAAATCAGAGGTACATCCACAATATCCATACACATGCTATAAATCAATTATGTTCACTTCAATATGAACTAACCATATTATTCACCAGCTACCAAATAATCATTTCTCACATGTACTTAATTCTAGACATTTTATAATTTCATTTTGATATCATAATTAAAACCAAAAATAATTTAACCAAAACATAATATCACAAGTTATAAATATATATTTATTCATACTATGAACTTACCTAAACTGATTCTACAGCAAACATGACTCCAAGGACTAATCAACAATTTTTCTATTTTTCGCATTTGTCTAACGATTGATTCGTTTCTTGATCTCAATATAATAATTTGATTCAATTAATCAATTCATATATCATAAAATACTAAAATTCATATATTTGACCCTTAATCATCATTTTACATTTTTTCCCTTAACTTTTACTTTTTATTCAATTTAGTCCCTCAACTCGGAACTTTCAAATTAACCACATTTAATCCCAATTCATGTTAGCCAAATTCCTATAATCCCTATACAGCCCATATTTAACAATTTTTCATAATAATTTCATATAAGTTTACTATTTTAACTATTTAGTCCTTAAACTTAAAACTAACTAAAATTACTTAACAAAATAGTCTTAAAACACTTCATAGCTTCTAAATCTATCAATTTCTATCAAAAATATCTAATATTCATCAATGACTAGTTTTAAAATTTTTAAAAGTTTTAAAGTCGGAGATACGAGTTAGCTGGACCTAGTTACAACGATCTCAAAAACATAAAATTTTTTAAAAATAGACTAAAAAAATACCATGCAAGGAGATTAAACTTTGGCCGAACTTCTCTCATGAAGCCATGGTGTTTCGGTGTTAAAATAGTAAAAGAAAGAAGATGACACTATTTGTTTCTTTTATTTTAACATAGTATTATAATTATTAACATGATACTTTTAATTTAAACATATAAAATACATATTTCAACCCATTAACCAGCCAATAAGATTAATTAGGGTAAATTTATCACATCAGGTCTTCAATCCATGCTTTTATATTCATTTGACACAATTAAACCTATAGCAATTAACTTTTGCAGTATTTACAATTTAGTCTATTGTTTTTAATTAACTATCTGAACGTCAAAATTTCTGAAACAAATTTCATACACCTATATCATCACTCCGTAAGTATTTAATAAAAATATTTATGCCCTCGGTTTATAGAAATGAGGTCCTGATACCTTACTTTCTAAAATCATTTGACTTTAGAGACAAACCACTTGTACTTAAAAATTCATTTATTCACCAAATATTATCAAATAAAAATTCAATATAATATGATATTAGACTCTTAAGTATTAAATAATAATAATTACGGACTCACTCCTCAGATTTGTGGTCCCAAAACCACCGTTTTTGACATCACTGAAAAATAGGTTGTTATAGAGTTAGAGTGTTTTGTTGTCCATTTTTTTTCTTAAGGACGATTTGAGAAAGGGGGTGTAGGAGACATATTTTGTAGTTGTTGTAGAACTAAAAATTCTTTGAACTCTTTGTGATCATCTTGCTTCTTGTTTTGTTATTTATGATCGAATAAATGGTGAAGAATGATCATTGCATTTTGCTAGTATACCTTGATTAAATTGATTGGTTATGTAGATAGGGGGAGTTGAGTATGACCATTTGTTTAAAGTTTTTTTTTCTAAAAGACAAAGGGGGAGATTGTTAGGACCACAACAGTAACAACCCAATTTATAGAGGTGTCAAAAAATACGATTACCAGACCTCATTTAGTGAGTTTAGAAATATCAAATAGGGATATTTAGTGAGTTAGTATGTTATTTAATTGAAAAATGGCTAAATGATTTACCCGAAATTGTAAATAATTAAGGCTCAGGGAGTAAATCGTAAAAGTTTAATGGCTATAGATTTTTAATTAGAATAAGGCTTCGGGACTTCAAATGCAATTATCCAATTTATCAAAATGGAAAATAAACCAATTTGAAATGGATTTTAGTAGGATGTGACGTTGATTATCATTATATTAAGTTAATTAAAGATTAAGTCTAATTTATCATAATTGTAACACCTCGAATTTTGAGCCTAGAAAAAATAGGTTTTGAACAATGGAACAGTTAGGAGACTGCACATAAATATTTAGTTGTGCAAGGAAGTGACATAAATGAATGTTTGCTTCAGTGGTTAAGTGATTTAGGAGTGTTTGAGAAGTCAAGGGTTCAAGCTTTGACTTATACAAATTTTTTTTTTATTTTAAGTGAATAAAATCCTTGGATCTAGATAATAGGTTCTTAAATTATTATGGTTAAAATATGATACAAAGGAGTGGTTGGTCTAGTGGTAAGAGGCGTGTAGAGTGTACATCGGGTCTAAGGTTCGAGTGGTGGCACATCAAAAAGTGGAGTATTTATTTTGCTGCCTAATTCGTGTGGGTGGTAGAGTTAGATTGAAATACTGCTAAATGGAGTTTGAACTGGTCATAGAGAGAATTTAGGAGGAATATTTGGAGAAATTTGAGGAGAGAATATTGGGATTTGGGGAGGTTGTTGTTGTGGAGAGATAATAGTAGAAAATTAAGGGGATAGAAAGTGGATGGAGAGTGTGTAGCCGAATTGGAGGACGGATTTTGAAATTTGAGGAGAGAATATTGGGATTTGGGGAGGTTGTTGTTGTGGAGAGATAATAGTAGAAAATTAAGGGATAGGAAGTGGATGGAGAGTGTGTAGCCGAATTGGAGGAGGGATTTTTGGGATTTGGGGTTGTTGCCGATTTGGTGAGAGTTAGAATTCGGGTTTCATTTCTTTTCTTTCAACCTTGGCCGAATACAGCTGCTCTGCTCCCTCACCATTTTTCTTTTCGGTTTCTCTCCTAGTCGATTCTCCCTTCTTCTTTTTAAGCTCTGCCAAATAGCTCTCGGCTTTAGCAAGGGTTCGTTGATCAATTGGGAGTGCACGATTTTTCTCTCCCTCTCCCTTAAGTGCTATTTCTACGCTACATCTCTGATCTGCAATCAGTTTTATCGTTGTTGTTAAGTGGTTATGGTATGATAAGGAGTCATTTGTTACTTTTTGAGAAACAGTATTGAGTGGTAAGTGGGGTGCAATTGAGCTGGTTTGTCAAGTATGAGTCTATAAAAAAGATGGTGACTTTTGTGTAGGTGGTGGTCGAGGTTGATTGGCACATTGCCTGGGAACCAAGGGTGCGATGATCATTGATTTTCGGAATAAGAGTGTTCGGAAATAAGGGAATCTACAAATCGCATCAAGTGTGTAAACACCCCCACTGTAACTGTAGAACGGCAAAAGCCGGAAAACCAAAAATATGGCGTTTGAAACCACACGAGCGTGTGATCGCTCGTGTGGTAAGCCAAACCTGCGAATCATGAGCGATAGACTATAAAGGCCTCTATGAGCATTTTCATGGGCTTAGGCAGTAATGGGCCACGTTGGGCCAAAATAGGTCGTGTGGGTTCAATGGGCTCATGGGCCCCACACAAATGAAATCCACAATTTGTGGCAAATACTGGACTGGGCTATGTAGATCTCATAGCCATGGCAAAATCTGGGTTGAACGGGCTGAGTAATGGGCCTTGGATCCATTTACATTGTTATGACCATTTAGGTTACCTGAGTCGCTCGAGGCGACTACGGACCTTTCGAGAGGTCGATATCTGCACTGAGACCCCAAAATAGGGTAAAATAACTGGAATACCCTTATAGGATAAAATGACCGAAATACCCTCAAAGGGTAAAATGACCGAAATACCCCCATAGGGTAAAATGATCGAAATACCCCCATAGGGTAAAATAACCAAAATACCTCCATAGGGTAGAACGACAAAAATACCCCCATTGGATAGAATGATCGAAATACCCCCATAGGGTAGAATGATCGAAATACCCTCATAGGGTAAAACGACCGAAATACCCCTATAGGGTAGAATGAACGAAATACCCTCATAAGATAAAATGACCAAAATACCCCCATAGGTTAGTATGATCTAAATACACCCATAGGGTAGAATGACCGGAATACCCCCATAGGGTAGAATGACTGAAATACCCCCAGAAGGTAAAATGACTAAAATACCCTTAGAGGGTAAAATGACCAAAATACCCCTAGAGGGTAAAATGAATGAAATACCCCCATAGGGTAAAATGATCGAAATAACCCCACAAGGTAAAATGATTGAAATACCCCCACAAGGTAAAATGACTGAAATACCCCCATAGGGTAAAATGATCGAAATACCCCCACAGAGTAATATGACCGAAATACCCCCATAAGGTAAAATGACTATTATGGCCTTATGTTATGTATGACTGATTTTCTCTATGATATGTATGACTATGATTGAGCATGACATTTTACATGCACGTATGATATTATGTCACGATATATTGCATGGGATGGGTTGTTATATTTGGAGGAAGTGTACCGTACTGATAAGGTTGCACGGGTCACCCAAAACAACTGTAGACCTACTGATGGCTATATACCATTTACTTAACTGGTAGCTTTACTGCATTACTGTTTAGTGCCGCAACCGGTGCTAATCTTGGTGTGTCTGGCTGGGTGGGTCGATTTTATCCCCGTATGGTGTGTTTGGCGGGACGGAGTGGTGTGTAAAAGATGGATTGGGTAGGATTTCTAACTGCATATCTACACTGATTAATGATTTTGTACTATTACTGCATCGATTAATGATATTACATACTGTTCACTGCATGACTGATATCTGTTACTGTTCTGGGCCAAGGCCCCACTGATACTATTACTGAAATTGGGTAAAGGCCCTACTGGTTACTGGCATTGTGATGGGCTCAAGCCTAATCATTTACTGTTACGGGAAAAGGCTTAGGCTCATACTAAACTGGACTATTATTGTAATGGGCTCAGGCCCAAACTGCATTTATCTACTATTTAATTGACTATTTGCTTGTTAAGGGATTACACACGGAGTTTTCGTAAACTCACCCCTCTGTTTAACTGTACAGGTAATCCCCAGTTGTAGGCGGGTCGGTGCTGCAAGGGACTCGATGATGGCCACACAACTGCATCAGCTTTTGCTTTTAGCTTCTGATTTATAAGTAACTGAATTTGGATATTTTTATGTAAAAAGGCCTCTTTAAAGTTATAAACTTTAAATTGGGGTTTTTATTTAATTAGTTTGATATAAACTGCTAGTTGTAGAAAAAGACAGATTTTTAAAAGGCAACTATTTTCAAAGACACCATGTTTTCGTAAAATACTGTAAAATTTTATGCATCAAATAACATTTTAAATATAGTAACAAACTAATATGATCAACAAACTGCTAAAGACAACTTGAGTTTTCAATAAACGTGAATTAGTAAGGAACGGGTTTTCAATGAAACTGTGTTTTTGAAAAACACTTCAATGTGATATCGCTAGATTCGACCATAACGTCTAGGTTGGGTTTAGGGTGTTACAATAATTTAGTTAATTAAATAAGTTTAATTAAGATTAATTTAAGTATACATATGTGTGTGTAAAGTTAGTGGGAAAATATGATAAACATCATCATCTTCTTCCTTCTTGTTTTGTCCTCCATTGGAAGAAGCTTTAAAATCCTTGTTTAAATTTAGCTAGCAAATTCAAGTAAGTCCCTAGCCATTTTTCTTTATTTTTTTTATAGATTTAAGGTCATTGGAGCTTAATTTAGCTAGTCCATGTACCATTGCTGAGGCTTGAATGAAATTGGTGTGAAATTGTTAGAAATTGAGCTTAGTGCATTAGGTACCAAATTAAATAAAATGAAAAACTATTATGAAATGTTGGTAAAGATAGGAAATAGGTCCCTGATGAACCATGGTCAAATCAAATTCTAATTCAAGTCCCTAAATTGAAAGTTATGCTTGTCTCGATTTTAGGGACTAACTTAAATAAATTGCAAAATCTATTTAAATTGGTATTTGATTCTGAAATAGATGGAAATTTATTTTATAATATGTTTTGTGATTATTCGTAGCTAACAACAACACCAAACCATTGAGAAGGAAAGGAAAAGAGAAAATCGCCGACGAGTGACGCGCAAAACCTCGATTTGTACTTTTATGATTTGGGATAGAAACATTTTATTTTATATTCATGTTTATTGGTTGATGATTTATTAAGGTGGGTCTAGTGTGATAATATGAAATGTTTTGATTGAGTTTGTATGGATTATCGAGATAAAAGACTAAAATGAATAAAATGGGCAATGACATGAAATACTTAAACTATGATACGTTATATGAAAATTTTATTGAAATGTGTCATATAATGTGAAATATATGTGTTTGATGTTAAAATGGGGTTGTGATTGTGAAATTGATTGAGAAATGATATATGTACTAAATTGCAAGATAGCTGTTATGCAATAGAATAATGTATAGGGAACGAAAAGCATATATGACTGATGCAGGGTATGAATGTGTGTTTAAGATTATTATAGGTATGGAAATGCTTATATACATAATTGATGCCCATGTTAACTTAGTAAAATGTTAGGATACAATTGACATGCTAATAGGGTTTTATGCGCGCTTGTACGAGATATGTAATATTACGAAAATCATTGCAGATTATATCGATATCTAGCAATTGTTATGGATCATCGAGTATTATATGTCTCTACGGAGACCTTGGTGTGGTGAAGGGATGTATATGCATATGAGAATGCATTTGATGTGTACAGACTTTGCACTTTGGTGCTCTGGTGTGGTGTAGTTTACCCTTGTATCCGAGTCCGTTTTACTAGGTTTTCATCGGGCATAACATTATAATTGTAATTGAAAAAATATAAAAGGTAATAAAATAGATTAATAATATAATATAGTACCAAAATGAATATGAATGAGTTGATAGACTCCAAAAAGAGATTCAGACGATATGTTAAACGTATTTTCAATGTGAAATGAACTTGATATTGAATTTCATAATTGTTGGATTATGAATATTTTAAATTCTAAATTGGTATTGATAGTTAAAGGTTTTAAGATAGGTTTTGGTATATGTAATTGGATTTGATTATTCTTTTGCCATGATAGTTGAATTAGTTTGCCCTAGGCAATTGTATATATTTATATGTAATTGATTATATACTTGTGTTACAATATAGAATATGTATTACTAGGCATTGAGATTATAAGCATCATGACATATTGCTAATGTTACCTTATGTTATATTATATTTAAACATGAAAGTACCATTAAGCCCTGTTGCTCAGCGTACAGTTTGTTTTCTCCATGTACGGGTTTAGGTATTCCTTGAAGCCCTGGGAATTGAAGTTAGCATCCAGACCGCTGATTTTGACTTAGCAAAGTTTATATAGTTCATTTTCATTTTAGTTTGTGGCATGTACCTAGGAACATTTGTTAAATGTCTCAAGTAGTCAAAGTTGTATATATATTTTGAAATAAAATGAATCCATTAATGTTCATGGTTATAAGATGTGTTAATGGTTAGACATTGTATATTACGCATGTTATAATGGTGAACGGTTGAATTGGGACCTAGGATTAGTGGTTATGTGGCTATGAAAGTTTTTGGTAAGGTTAATTTAGGTGACAAGAATTAGCTCAGGGCTCTTGTGGCGAAGATGTAGCTTCGATGTCACGACTAACCCTAGTTAGAGAGTCACGTTGTGACGAGGAAATTCTAAAGTTGTGACATTAACTCAACTTTTGTAATCTTTATAATTTGGTCTTAATTCGACCTCAGGTTAGCATTAGAGCTTTCGTAAGGTCGTATAAAATCTAAAAATGATTACGTATTGCATTATACACATGTTTTACTTATATTTGAATGTTCAATGATTTCAAATCGAATATAATTTGATCATAGTTGCTCTATGTAACGCGTAGGTTTGTGCATGTGTACACAATCATTATAAAGTAATAAATAAGTATCGAGTTATCGTCTTCACAGAGATTGTATTTGTGCTAAGTCATTTAATTTGTAAAATTATATTAACAATTTGGTAAATAAAAAAACACAATATAGTTGAGAAGTGGTGATTAAAATATATTAAACTAAATGCAATGATCCCTAATGCAAATTATCCTAAGTATGCAAACTATATGAATGAAATAGATTTTAGTAATATTAAACACAATTTGCAACAATTATAACATAAATAAACTAGGACAATTATTTTAATTAAACTCAATTTATTATCAACATGCTTAATAACATTCGGAAAAACATTCCAATGCAACTCGATCTTTCATGAGTTTGGAAACCACATATTAGGTCCTTTCGAAATCATTTACTTAGTAAATACGCATTTTATTGATCCTTATTTACTAAGGGTTTCTTAGCATTCGTGTGAGGTAACAGGGACGTGTCAGGTTTGAAACAATTTAATCATACAAATCTAAAAACTATGCAACCTACAATTTAATCGGGTTAGAATCCAAATTGAGCATGCACATTTCAATTATGCATCCATTAGCCGTCGTCTAGTTAGGATCGCTCAGCTAATTCAGGTGCATTTGAATCACGTATGAACGAAATACAGACTTCATTTTAATTGAAAACATGATCGATTAAGACACAAACATTATAAGCATGAATCAAATAAATATTATTTAATCAAAGAAATCATCCTAGCGTAAATAAAATTAAGCAACATTGTTGTAAACAAGAACAAAGAACACATAGCAAACATCTTTATATTAAATTATAGAAAAGAAAGATTAAACCTAATACAGAGTGGCTGTCACCCAAGACTTTCACTGACGAGGCTCCTTCGTTCCTTTGCTTTGCTCCTTTGCTGATGGCTCTCCAAGGTGGCCGACCAAGGGTTCTTTAAGAGGCTTAATTGGTAAAATCTCTATGAAGAGATGATGTTAGGCGTGGGAATGGAGAAGGCTAAGAGAATTTGGAGAAAAGAGAGAATGACGCTTGATGAGAATGATTGAGGGATGATGAATGAATGAATGAGAGGGTCTTATTTATAGGTGAGGAGAGGGGGATAGTTTGCTAAAAATAGGAGTTTTCATCTTTTGAAGCATCTTCCATGGGTGGCCGGCCATAAATTGAGCAAGTTGATCTGATTTTTCCTTGATTTTTGGTCAATTTGAGTACCACAACAACTCAGGACTGAGACTCGGTCAAATACAAATCTTCAGGTAAATCTCTAATTTCTTCAACTCTTCAAGGACATTGTGCAATTAAACCAAAGAGTGGTTTATGGACAGCCATGTGCAGTCGAATTTTGGGTTGACTTGGTCTCCAATTTGGATGGTTTTGTAATCCAGTAAAGCTATCAGACCTGTCCAGAATAAATCAACAAGTTAGAGGTCCAAAGAATAAAATTTATCCAATTTAATTAATTAATTAAAACCAAAATTATTAATGAAGTATTTTTAAAATGAATTATTAAATATAATTTTATATTTTTTCTTTAATTTAATCATGCATGGCCCACTTTATGTCTTAAAAAATATAATATATTCAAATTAATATAAAATAAGCCATTTATTGCATGAAAACTATATAATAAAGCATAAAATCACATTTTAATAATTTCTATGTCCTGATTTCATATTTTCACATATTTCATTAATTAATTAAACAATTACTTAGTTTAACAACGGATTTAAGTAAAAAGGTGATAAATTACATAGGAAAAATCCTATATATTTTTCCGTTTACACACCCCCAAACTTAAATCATTGTTTGTCCCAAGTAATGTTTATGCACAGCAAAAGGTCTTGCTAAGGCAAAATTGCTAATTGTGTAAGCAGCATCAATCTTTGACCCATAATCATGCATTAATAATTTCATGCTTATCGATCTTCTTTTTTGACAAGTAATTCATATACAAACATTCCTTAAGATTATACTAAGCTTCAAAATATGCCAACATGAATCATAGTTTGCATGTATGTCACAGCCATAGATAACATTCTTCATTTAACATAATTTCCTATCAATCAAGCAAACAATCACAAGGCTTATTTATGATCTTCATATGTTGAACTTAGGACTTCCTCTCCACTAATGTAGGTGACATAATCATCAAATCAATAGGTCTTCTATAAGGGTGTAATGGAGCTTGGTTAAAGGTAGGGATTTTAAGAGATGGGACATTTCGATTTTAAACATCTTAACCTTTAACTTTGTCTTGGTTTTCTCGTAATACAACATTTTTCTTTAAGTGAACCTTTGGAACACCCCCAAACTTATTTTTAACTCAAGCTCATACATTTTTCCATTTTAGAGATTGAGCGAACTTTTCTTCTCTTTTTTTTAAGCATGAGCACATACATCTTTATGAAAAATTTTTCAAATGTTGATTCCCAAGACAACTTTAATTAAGATAGGTGCATAAAATTAGGATAACTTTAAAAAGATGATAATTGGCTTATAAAGTAGGTTCATTGCAAAAAAAATAGGCCTTTAAGCTTAAAATTACAGTTTCAAAGGTCTAATATCATAGGGTTGGCTTGAAAAGACTCAAATGGTCCAAAGAAATAGTGCCTATATCATTTTAGATTTTTATGTCCCCTAGGATTTCGCCTTAAGAAAGTTACTAAGTCAATTCTAAAGATATAAACCTTCATGCATGTCTAATCTCAAAAGAAACTAAGTTTTCATGGCAAACATTACTAAGGCTAAGATCATACAAGCATTCCATTCTTCATGATAACATACTTTCACTTAGATAAAATCATCATTCATACTTGCAAACAAACTATCTTAGTAACAAGAAAATATCTCTAAACATTCATTTATTAAAACATACTTATGAAAGAAATGATTAAAACATACTTGAAAATTTTAAAAGTTTCAGCAATTTATTTACCTTACCCCCTCTTAAAAAGAAGCAATGTTCTCATTGTAAGAACAAAGTAATGAATGAAAACTGAACACCAGGTAGGGTTGTAAAGAAAGAGAGGTGAGTCATTAAGACTGCTTAAATACCAAGTCTTCCCTAATAACCCAATCCTAGACATGTTCATTCCCATTACCACATCACTTAGTCTTAGTCTTTCTAAAGAAGTGTTAAGTTTGGTCATGCTTGCTATGTTTTATTTTGTAGAAATTAAATCCTAATTATGAAAGAAATAAATTCCTAAGGACCTAAAAATAATTAAATAAATAACAGGACAAGAATCCCCCCTTTTATTTTTCTGACTCATTCCCCTTGTCTTTTTTAGCTCCATCTCTGCTTGCATCGTCAGTATCTTCCATCCATGTCTCAAAGATAGCATTTGGGAACTCAGGAACAAAAGTATTAGAGATATTCTTAAAAGCATTTCGAATTGAGTCATCTCTAATTTTTGCATATTTCCAGTGAGTTTATTGTTGATTGTGCATGAACTTGCACATATCCATCAAAATTGACAATTCTGATTTCCTTGAAGTACTTGCAGAAGCCGGCATGGGAGTTGTATATTTAGGTTCAACACTTAGCTTGACTGGTTCTTCTTCTGGCTCAACCCTTGGTTCAGGAATATTCGGTTCCTTATCAGATTCTTCCTCTTCAGTTTCTGTAACTAAATTAGCTTCAGTTTCAGTTCCATCTGTTGACTCCTCTGTATCAGGTTTAGTTGGCTCTTCTTGCTCGCCTTGATTCAGCTCATGCACCCTCTCTACTAATCTTTCAAGATCATAATTTGTAATGCCTCATTGAACATATCGCCCCTTCAGATTTGCTTGTGTTTTAACACGGGCCTTTAAGCAAAGTGAAGTGATTAATGATGGGAAATAAACATTTCCTGACTTCTTTTTAGCACAATCGTGAATTTTCCTTAGGATAATTTCCCAACATTAATGCATTTTTCTGTCAAAATTGCATATAACAAAAGCATCCATTCCATCGAGATGGTGGAACTATGTGAGATAGGTATAAAACTGTAGCGAACGAAATAAAACCATACCTTTGCTACTGGTTTTAAGTATTCTCTTCGGCAAGAATGACTCCTATATTTTTTTTATAATCCATTGGGATCTAGAATTTGTCACAACATCAAGCACTTGTTGAATAAAATCCCAATTGATATTGTTCATCATAGGGTAGTACTCATCTTCTTCAACATTAGGTAAATTAAACAAATCATTGATAGACTTAGAAGTAAGAGGTACCTTTTTCTTTCGAACGATGACTTCAGTAGCATCTTGCGTAGTCAAACTAGCATAGAATTCTCGAACTAGTTCATCATCGGGAAATGAACGAGCATCACAAAATCATTCCCACTTGAGAGCATTGATTTTCTTTCTAATCGGTATAGGAACAAACATCAAATCATTACTCTTCAAGTCAAACCCTTTTTCTGGCATCATAGGTTGATGCTTGAAGATTGAATCAAATCTCTCTTTCACTTCTTTATCGATCAAAATTGGGTTTTTAAGAGTAGTCTTTGAAGATCTGGTTCTTTTGTGAGACATGGTATCTTTTCCCGAAAATTCGACACAGTTTCTGCATAAGACAAAAGAGAAATCGGCAAAGTGGGTAGAACTTGCTACGGTAAAAATCTTGCGATGGCAAGGATGGTGCAGCGGCAACGATGACGACGTGCGACAGCAATGGCAGTGGTTCAGCAATCTCTTTGTGGCGGCAATAGAGAATTTCGGAAAAAAAGGGAAGAGAACTAGGGTTTCTTTCGGGATTTGAGGTTGACGACACAAAAGGGAGATTTAGACATTTTTAGGGTGTAAGCAAATTGCTTTGAGGGATATGAAAATTAGTAGAATGGAGAGGGGTTTATATAGGGAAAAGTTAGAGCAACATGTAGCAAAAATTTAGCTACATTAGGGTTACTTAGGCAGCAAGCAATGGGTGTGACAGCAAGACATGGAATTTTCCCTCCTTTTTTTGTCTTGGGTCTCAAACTTAGACTGTGTCTTACTAAAAAAAACTGATTAGTACTTGGGCCAAATTTGACCCCCTTTATTAACATAAAAATTTAAAATTTAAACAGAACAAACGAAACTTAAAAATTTTAAGTCTTAATTAAAAAATTTATTCTTAACAAATTACATTAAATTAATTTTCAAGAAAGGTAGGAGGGGTCACAACGGTCCAGCTTAAGTTCCAATCTCCTTAGACAGAATTAATTAAATGTAATAACTTAAGAAAATAAGTTCTAATTATTTATTTATTTACAAAATGAGTTCATGAAAAATTAAAGGTCTGCTAATTTGAGCGAGGATTCAATTCGTTCAACTTTACCATCCCAGTAGTGTTTGAGATGTTGACCATTAACTTTAAATGTACCTCCGTAATTGTCGTATAATTCAATAGCTCCATAAGGATAAACTCGATAGATAGTATAAGGTCCTTTCCTTCGGTATTTAAGCTTCCCAGGAAATAACTTCAACCTTGAATTAAACAACAAAACCTTCTGACCTTCTTTAAACTCGCAAAGTTGTATATGACTATCATGCCATCTCTTTGATCTTTCTTTACACATTTTGGCATTATCATAGGAAAACAACCTCGGCTCTTCCAACTTATCAAGTTGTAACATCCTTCTCTCACCGGATTGCTTAAGATCAAAGTTCAACTGCTTCAAAGCCCAGTGAGCATTATTCTCCAACTTTAATGGCAAATGACATGCCTTTCCAAAGACTAACCGATAAGGAGTCATTCCTAACAGAGTCTTAAATGTTGTTCGATAGGCACATAATGCATCATTGAGCCTTCGAGACCAATATTTTCTACTGGGGTGTACTACCTTTTCAAGGATACCTTTGATTTCGCAATTCACTCTTTCAACTTTCCCATTAGACTGGAGGTGATAGGCAGTAGCAATCTTGTGCTTAAAATCATAGTTTTCAAGCAACCACTTAAGCCATTTGTTCACAAAGTGAGAACCTTCATCACTAATAATAGCTCTTGGTGTCCCAAATCGTGTAAACACATGCTTATGTAGGAATCGCATGACTACCTTAGCATCATTTGTAGGGTATGCTTCAGCTTCAACCCACTTGGATACATATTCCACAGAAACTAAAATGTATTTGTTCCCATACGAAGAAGGAAACGGGCCTAAGAAGTCAATGCCCCATACGTCAAATAATTCAATCTCCAAAATGTTTGTCAAGGGTATCTCATTCCTCCTTAATATATTTCCAGTCCTTTGGCATTTATCACAGTTCTTCACATAAGCATAAGTATCTTTAAATAGTGTAGGCCAAAAGAAACCTACTTGCAAAATCTTTGCTGCAGTACGTGAACCACCAAAGTGTCCCCCACTTGGAGATGAATGGCAATGATACAAGATCTCAGCAATCTCGCTTTCAGCTACACACTTTCGAATTATATTAACTGCACATTGTTTAAACAAAAGTGGATCCTCCCAAAGATAATACCGACTATCATGAAGGAATTTTTTCCATTGTTGGTATGTCATTTCTCGAGGAATTATTCCACATGTAAGATAATTGGCAAAATCAGCAAACCAGGGTATTTCATGAATTTGATTTACCTCAAATAAGTGTTCATCTGGGAAATTCTCGTTGATAGGCACACATGACTGAGTTACCTCATCTTTCTCCAACCTTGACAAATGATTAGCTATTTGATTTTCAACACATTTTCTATATTGGATCTCAAGGTTAAATTCTTGGAGTAAAAGTATCCAACGAATTAGCCTTGGTTTTGCATCTTTCTTCGTGAGCAAGTATTTAATAGCCGCATGGTTAGTAAATACTATAACTTTGGTACCTATAAGATATGAGTGGAATTTTTCAAAAGTAAAAACTATAGCGAAGAGTTCCTTTTCAGTTATTGTATAATTGCATTGGGCTCCCGTCAATGTTCTACTTGCATAGTAAATAGGGTGAAACACTTTATTTCTTCTTTGACCTATCATAGCTCCAACGGCATAGTCACTTGCATCATACATCAACTCAAAAGGTGAGTTCCAATCAGGTGTAATGATTATTGGGGCTAAGATTAACCGCTTCTTTAAATCTTCAAAAGCTTTCAAACATGCTTTGTTGAAATCAAACACTGTATCTTTCTCTATCAACAAACACAATGGTTTAGAAATTTTTGAGAAATCTTTGATAAACCTTCGATAAAAACCGGCATGGCCTAAGAAACTTCTGACTCCTTTCACATTTATTGGGGCTGGAAATCTTTCAATTACGTCCACCTTTGCTTTATCAACTTCAATTCCTTTTTTTGAGATCTTATGACCTAAAACAATCCCTTCTTTGACCATAAAATGGCATTTTTCCCAATTAAGGACAAGATTCGTCTCTTCGTATCTCTTAGTACCTTAGCCAAATTACTCAAACAGATATCATAAGTGTTACCAAAAATAGAAAAATCATCCATGAAAATCTCAACAAAATTTTCATCCATATCAGTAAATATTGCCATCATGCATCGTTGAAAAGTTGTAGGTGCGTTGCATAAACCAAAAGGCATTTGCCTAAAAGCAAACGTACCGTATGGACAAGTAAAGGTTGTTTTATGTTGGTCCTCCAGGGCTACAACTATCTGGTTACATCCCGAATAGCCATATAAAAAATAATAGAATTCATTACCTACCAGTCGATCTAACATCTAATCCATAAAAGGTAACGGAAAATGGTCCTTCCAAGTGGCTTTGTTCAACTTTTTGTAATCAATACAGATTCTCCAACCGATAACAGTTTTCATTGGAATTAACTCGTTACGCTCATTTTCACAATCTGATTCTACGTTTCTTCGGTACATACTACAATGGACTTACCCATGAACTATCTGAAATAGGATAGATGATTCTTGCATCTAACCATTTGATCACTTCCTTTCTCACAACTTCTTTCATAATAGAATTGAGCCTCCTTTTCCCATCAATTTGAGTTTTTCACCTTCTACTAAAATGATTTTATGCATATAAAAAGAAGGGGTTATACCTCGAATATCAGCTATGGTCCAATCAATTGCTTTCTTAAATTTCTTTAGAACAGTAATTAGTTGCTCCTCTTGATCTTTCGTCAGTTTCGCTGAAATAATCACAGGCAAAGTAGAACAATCATCTAAATAAATGTATTTCAAATGGGAAGGAAGTACCTTTAGTTCAAGTTTAGGTGGTTCTTCAATTGACAACTTGGGTTGCACAAATTCTCTAACTTCCAACTCCAATGGTTCAAACCGTGTGGATTGAATAAAATTTCCTGGATTGGCCTCCATCAAAGCCATGTTTTCTTCACTTTTTTCATCCTCCAAAGGGTCAAGATCTACGGCTTTCTCCAATGGATCTTCTTCAAAATTGCTTTCCATAGAAACCAAGGTTTCTATCTCTTCCATAACTGAACACTCCTCTACCGGATCAGGAAATTTCATTCCTTTAAGAATGTTAAAGGTTACCTAATCGTTTTGAACTCGCATGGTGAGTTCTCCTTTCTGCACATCAATTAACGTTCTTTCTGTGGCTACGAAAGGTCTCCCAAGGATGATCGGCACTTCCTTTTCTGCTTCAAAATCTAAGACAATAAAATCAGTAGGAAAAATAAATTCATCAACTCTTACCAAAACATCATCGATCTTTCCTTCGGGATATGCTAAAGATCGATCCGCTAGCTGAAGTGTCACAGTTGTAGGTCTTACTTCACCTCCCTAATATCATGAAAATAGACTTAGGCATCAAGTTGATACTCACTCCTAAGTCATACAAAGCTTTACCACAGTAAGATTCACCAATGTTACAGGGTATAGTAAAGCTTCTTGGGTCTTTCAATTTCGGTGGCAGTTTGTTCTGTAGGAACGCACTGCACTCCTTTGTCAAGGCAATAGTCTCATACTCACTCAGTCGTTTCTTCCTGGACAATATATCCTTCATAAACTTCACATAATTTGGCATTTGTTCTAAAGCCTCCACCAATGGAATATTGATGTGTAACTACTTTAGAACATCTAGAAACTTCTTGAATTGCACCTCTTGTTTCTGCATGTGTTGCTGCAATCTTTGCGGATATAAAGGTGATGGAACTTTCGGTTGAACCGGATAACTTTTCTGAGTAGGTAAATTTGCATCCAAAGAAGATGTTAAAATATCTGAATTCACTAAGTCAAGGTTTACCTTATCAGACTTTGCAGATTCTGATTCCTTTATTGTAGGAACTTCAACAATTGGTTGATTCTTCTCAACGGGCTTATCTTCGACATCAATCAATCGGGGTTCTAGAATTTTACCACTTTGCAATGCCACTGCCTTGATATATTCTTTACCCAAATTTCTTAGATTCTCAGTATCGCTTGGCAAGGTTCCTTGCGATCTATTACGTAGCTCAATAGCTAACTGGCCCATTTGGTTTGCCAAATTTTTCAGTGTTGCTACTTGGCTTTGGATCAAAGCGTCATTCTTTGCAGTGTACGCTTTCAACAAGTTCTCCAAACTGTTTGATGCCTTAGCTTGAGGTGGTTTTGGAGCTTGTTGATTAAACCCTTGATATTGGTTGGGTCTTTGCTACAATAATTTATTGTTCGGTCCATTTCCTTGTTTGCTCCAAGAAAAGTTAGGATGATTACGCCATAAAGGATTGTAGAAGTTGGACTGGGGTCCTTGTCCACTCCTACTTTGATATTGGTTCCCCACATAGTACACTGACTCGGGATTTGATGGACAATTCTCAAAAGAATGACCTTCTCCACAGTACACACAGGAAACTACTTCAAACGGGCTTGGTGGCTGAGCTACAAAATTATTAGTACTATTAGCAGTTAACTGTTTTAACATAGAGGAAATAGACGATACCTGAGCTGATAACGAAGTGAGGGAGTCAAATTTATGAACTCTGGCTACACGTCTTCCTAAAACTGTTCGATTTGTTGTCCATTGATAGTTATTACTCACGATCCTCTCAATGATCTCATAAGTCTCATTATAAGACTTAGACAAAATTGCACCATTCGCGGAAGCATCTACTATCAATCTTGTATGTGCATTGAGACCATTATAAAATGTCTCTAACTGGATACAATGAGGAATCCCATGATGAGGACACTTACGAAGTAACTCCTTGAATCGCTTACAAGCCTCATACAAAGACTCATCATCCAATTGTTGAAAAGTTGTAATCTCGTTCCTTAACTTAGCGTTTTTGCTAGGTGAGAAATACTTAACCAAAAATCTTTCTGCTAATTCTTGTCATGTAGATATGGAACTTAGTGGCAATGAATTGAGCCATGCTCGTGCTCGATCTCACAACGAATACGAAAACAACTTCAACCTCAATGTGTCTTCAGTCACACCTGCTATCTTGAATGAATCACTCACCTCCATAAACAATAGAAGGTGGAGATGAGGATCTTCCATGGGCATACCACTAAATTGGCCCACCGTTTGTAGCATTTGAAACATCACTGGCTTCAATTCAAATTGGGTTGCTTCAATATATGGCCTTCTAATTCCTTGGTTTAACTCACTAAAAAGTGGCACAGCATATTGTCTGATGCATCAATCCCTATCATCGGCAATGAGGATGGGATTTCATACATGATCGGCTTCATTACCTTAGTCTTGATTCTGATTTCCAAGGTCTATCTCGACTTGTCTTTAAGTTGTTCGTTCATGTTTTTTTTCTGAAAGTTTGCTCAATTTCAGGGTCTACAGGGAGTAAATCGATAATTTGTGCAAGTGTTAGAAAGAATAAGTTAATAATGTTAGAAAAATCAAAATGGAAATAAATAATTTCACGGAAAAAAAAGGACTATGCCAACAATTGACAATCCTCGGCAACGGCGCCAAAAACTTGTAACGCATAGGTTTGTGCAAGTGTACACAGTCGTTATCAAGTACTAAGTAAGTATCAAGTTATCATCTCCACAGGGATTGTATTTGTGCTAAGTCACTTAATTTGTAAAATTATATTAACAATTTGGTAAATAAAAAAAACACAATATAGTTGAGAAGTGGTGATTAAAATATATTAAACTAAATGCAATGATCCCTAATGCAAATTATCCTAAGTATGCAAACTATATGAATGAAATGGATTTTAGTAATATTAAACACAATTTGCAACAATTATAACATAAATAAACTAGGACAATTACTTTAATTAAACTTAATTTATTATCAACATGCTTAATAACATTCGAAAAACTATTCCAAGGCAACTCGATCTTTCATGAGTTTGGAAACCACATTAGGTCCTTTCGGAATCCTTTACTTAGTAAATAAGAATTTTACTGATCCTTATTTACTAAGGGTTTCTTAGCATTCGTGTGAGGTAACAGGGACATGTCAGGTTTGAAACAATTTAATCACACATATCTAAAAATTATGCAGATAACAGATCTTGGTTAGAGTTGTTACGCAACCTACCATTTAATCGGGTTAGGATTTAAATTGAGCATGCACATTTCAATTATGCATCCATTAGCCATCGTCTGGTTAGGATCGCTCAACTAATTCAGGTGCATTTCAATCATGTATGAATGAAATACAGACTTGATTTTAATTGAAAACATGATCGATTGAGGCACAAACATTATAAGTATGAATCAAATAAATATTATTTAATCAAAGAAATCATCCTAGCTTAAATAAAATTAAGCTAACATTGTTGTAAATAAGAACAAAGAACACATAGCAAACATCTTTCTATTAAATTAGAGAAAAGAAAGATTAAACCCAATTCAGAGTGGCTGTCACCCAAGACTTTCACTGACGAGGCTCCTTCGTTCCTTTGCTTTGCTCCTTTGCTGATGGCTTTCCAAGGTGGCCGACCAAGGGTTCTTTAAGAGGCTTAATTGGTAAAATCTCTATGAAGAGATGATGTTAGGCGTGGGAATGGAGAACGCTAAGAGAATTTGGAGAAAAGAGAGAATGACGCTTGATGAGAATGATTGAGGGATGATGAATGAATGAATGAGAGGGTCTTATTTATAGGTGAGGAGAGGGGGATAGTTTGCTAAAAATAGGAGTTTTCATCTTTTGAAGCATCTTCCATGGGTGGTCGGCCATAAATTGAGCAAGTTGATCTGATTTTTCCTTGATTTTTGGTCAATTTGAGTGCCACAACACTCAAGACTGAGACTCGGTCAAATGCAAATCTTCAGGTAAATCTCTACTTTCTTCAACTCTTCAAGGACCTTGTGCAATTAAACCAAAGAGTGGTTTATGGACAGCCATGTGCAACTGAATTTTGGGTTGACTTGGTCTCCAATTTGGACGGTTTTGTAATCCAGCAAAGCTATCAAACCTGTCCATAATAAATCAACAAGTTAGAGGTCCAAAGAATAACATTTATCCAATTTAATTAATTAATTAAAACCCAAATTATTAATGAAATATTTTTAAAATGAATTATTAAATATAATTTTATATTTTATTATTTAATTTAATCATGCATGGCCCACTTTATGTCTTAAAAAATATAATATATTATAATTAATATAAAAAAGTCATTTATTGCATGAAAACTATATAATAAAGCATAAAATCACATTTTAATAATTTTTATGTCCTAATTTCGTATTTTCACATATTTCATTAATTAATTAAACAATTACTTAGTTTTAACAACGGATTTAAGTAAAAAGGTGATAAATTACATAGGAAAAATCCTATATATTTTTCCATTTACACTCTGAAAATGAATGTTGATCCCTGTAGCTCAGATCCAACGATCGAGTCGAGTATCGAGGTGTTTCAACGGCTATCTAGAAATGTTTGTCTAATGACCTAACCGGTCAAGGACTTGATTAGTCATAATATAATTCGACCTCGGGTTAGTATTAGAGCTTTCGTAAGGTCGTAAAACCTGAAAATGACTACGTCTTGTATTATACACATGTTTTACTTATATTTGAATGTTCAATGATTTTAAATCGAATATAATTTGATCATGGTTGCTCCAAAAATGAATGTTGATAGTTGTAGCTCGGACCTGACGATCGGGTCAAGTATTGGGGTGTTTCAACGGCTATCTAGCAATGTTTGTCTATTGACCTAATCGGTCATGGACTTGATTAGTCACAATACAAGACAACCTAGGTGTAATACCCAAATTTTGCCCAGCCCGAACCTAAGTATTAAAGTCCAAATATAAAAAATATATATAAAAAATAAATATAATAAAAGCCCAATAATACAACAGTCCCATATTACAAAACCCAATAGTACATTAAGCCCAATCCTAAAACTAATACCCTAACCCAGTTTACATGGCCCGATTCAAATTGAAACCTAGCCCAAACTGGAGAAATACACCAGAAGCTTCTAGGGATTTCGGGAATCGCCAGCGCCGCAACAGTTGGATCTAGGCCTCGCTCGTTCATCGCCACCGCGTGCATGCACCTCCTCCACATGTGTGCTCCAGATGGTTGGGTACCTGCAACAGAAACAACAAACAAGCGGGCGAAGCAAAAACATGGAAAAAACGCAAATAACAAAAGGAATAGAGGGGATTTGATTTCGATTTTTTTATTATTTTTATTTTCATTTTTGTGGCTATAAAAAGCCAATTGTAACAATGTATTGAGGATTTTTTTTCCACTCATATTGGAGACTAAAAAAATCAAATAGCAGTATTTCCAAAGTGTAATTTTCAGTTTTTTTTCCTCTCTATTTAGAGGCTCAAACCCGTGCACTGACCCGATCCAATCTCAGATCCGCGCGATTTTACTTCTAAGGGAAATTTGCGCAATAAATCCCTCTGAATTTATTTTCATTTCAATTCAGTTCCCTTTCAATTTTTTTAAAAATTGTTATCGCATTTTTATTTTGATTTCAATTTGATCCACAGTTGTGCGGCGTCGTTTTCATTGTTAGAATTGAATGTTCAGGTCATGAGTTTAATTATTGTTTTAGTCCCTTGGTTTTGAATCGATTGTAAATTTAGCCTGCTTTTATTTTTTTTACTGTTTATAACCCTTTTAATTTCATTTTGATTTCAACTTCATCTTTGATCCACAATTTTGTTATTTTTATTTATATTTATTTTATTTTCTTTCTTTCAATTATATTTCAATTCTAATTTGGATTTTAGTACTTTAATTTTAAATTTAATTAGTTTTTATGTTGACATATATTTTTGAAAAATTTATTATTATTTTAATATTTAAGCTTGACATCGTTTTTTAAAACTTATTATTAGTATTGTCTTAGTATATAGTATACTTTTATTTTAAATTATCATAAATATTATTTAAACTTATCATATATCCTAATTAAAATTTATCATGTGCTAATTTTAAACTTATCATATTATTATTTAGATTTATTATATATTATTTTTATATATATATTTTATATAAGCTTAATATAGTTGGTATGATTTTTTTAAAAATAATCTTATTTTATAATGTATTTATTTTTAAAATTTTCTTTTATATTTTTACATTTCAAAGAATTATACGATAGTATCCTCATACATTATTATTATATATATGTAATCTATATCTTTATTCCATGAATATATATATATTTTTATATTAGTATAACTATGAATTTTTTTTAGTGCCCTTTTAATATTTTCAAGCTACCCATATGTATATAATTTCATTATTTAAAATACTTTCTTTTACATTTTTGTATATTTTAACTTTTGCATATTATTATATATACCATTATTTATATCGAGTTTTCACTTTATATATCATTTATTAGATTAATATATGTATATTATTTTGTATAATGCTTATTTTGATTTTCCTCATATGCAACAATTATTTTAAAATTTGTTTAAATATTATTGTCTCACATAGTATTTATTTTAAACTCAATTTTGGTTATTTCAATTTCTTGTATATTGTTGTAAATTTTTGTATATATACTTTATTACAATTTTCATTTCTTTCATGTCATTTTTTAGTTATTTCAAAATTTATACATTTGGTTTGCATTTGCATTAATCAGCTTGTTTTTTATTAGCTTGTGAATGTTGATATTAATATCGGCGTAATGTACAATTGAGACTACTGTTGCTATGTTTGTCAGAATTTATCTATTGTTTATTCATTATTCTTTAGTATGTGTTTGGATTATAAGCTATCTTTTACATCATACATTGACATTCAATCATATTACATTTGTCTTAAAAAAAATGGTGTTTCATTAAAGCACCAAAATCATTTTATTTTATAATTTTCAAAAAGGCCTGGTGTTCATAGCTCTCGAGAGAATTGTGCCCTGACTTACTGGGCTTCAATTCTTCTCGATGAATTTAGATAGCTAAGTGTTTATTTTATAAAACCATACAATTTTAAAATAAAACTTTTGAGACTTCAAAATGTTGGATCCTAACTTACTGGATGTGGCATTTTGTTATCTCGATTTCAAAATACAGGCAATATTTGGTGTTTAGGAATTTCGAGAAATTGAACCCTAACTTACTGGATTCTGATTTCTCGATTGACCCAAATAACCAAATATCCTTCTCAAAATACATGAATTTCTAAAAATTTAAAAAAGACAAATCTAACTTCGAAGATTGAACTGTTGCACTCTAACTCACTGAGTGTGGCGGTTTATTTCTTTGAAATAGGTACGTCTTATCATCCAATTTAATTATTTAGGTTTTTATTTCATGGGATCGTATTTAAAAATCTTTTCAAGTTTCAACACTAAGACATTAAACAATCAATTAGGTACCAATTTTGAGCGTTACGAGGGTGCTAACTCTTCCTCATACGTAATCGACTCTCGAACTTATTTTCTTAAAATTTTGCAGATCAAAATCATTTTCAAGGTGAGCCAATCACACCTCCAATAAAGATCGGTGGCGACTCCATTTTAAAAAAAGTCAATCCTCATGTTTTTAAATTAAATTTAAAAAATGGTTTCGACACTAGGTATTTTTATGTGTTGGCCTTTTTTACATAAGCCTTGCTTTTAAAACAAGTAGGCCTCATGAAATACATCATTCTTGCTCTCAAAAATGATATTATCTAGAGGAGCAGTGTGTGAAGAGTTTGAAGTAGAATTCGACTTGGATTAAAGAGAGAACTTTTCTCTTTTTAAGATGTCGTCAGTGAATATTTTCAAGGAAGGATGTTCTGATTGACTTAAGACTCTGTTGATTGAATGTGAAGCACACAGGAAGCCAAGTTTATTTGGATTTCTCGGCATTTATCATTACTACCTAGGATGCATATAAATAGGCAATACTTTGTACATTTGAGGTACTTTTTTTGTGTGTGTAGGGAGTTGTGATTTGTTATTTTGGTTAATTGTTCTATTTGCTTTCCCACTTAGTCTTAAGCATTAATGGTGAGTGAATTAAACCTTTTCAATTGAGGTTTGGGTGAGTAGTTGTAACTAGTTGGGGATACCTATTGGGGCTGCAAATACATCTTATAGGAGGGTATGTTGAGCTTACACCAATAGGTGATTGGATCAATTGAGGAATAAGAGACCATTCACTGACTAAGGCTCTATAGAGTAGGATTGTTTTCGAATTGTATAAACAAACGACTATGTGTAGATCTCTCTACTTTTGTTATTTTTATTTTTATTTTATTGTTTGTTCAATTCTATGACTTAACTCATTATCTGAATAGTCAAGTAATATTCGCAAAAACTAACGTGGTTTTCAACTTTCATTTTCAAAAATTAAAAAAAAAAATGAAATCTTAATGATGAAATAGCGGAGCTAAATTTTAGTTTTATGAATTTGAAACTTAATTTAATAATAAGTTGACGTTTTTCAAAATATATTTTTAATGAACATTTTGGAATAAATTTCTACCTTTCCCGAAAATAAATTCCCTATAAAATTAAATAGTTTAATATTTAAATATGAATTTTTTGAAATTTTTAAGTCATGAGTAAATTTCCTGTGCAAAGCAAGGGAATCACACTAAATTAATTATGGCGGTCATGTAATATAATAACTTTAGAATAGATCACACTCCTTTGTGAGTGGAAAAGTTTTTTTTAAAATAATTTTTTTATAAAAATAATTATATTTAAATGTAAAATAAAATAAAACTTCAAAAATAAACTGATTTTTTTGTTTGTTTTAAGTAGCGTTTGAGTAAGGAATTTGTAGGAGCGATTTTATTTTTATTAAGGTTTTTAAAATTCTAAAATAAATTTATTTGTCTGGGAAAATATATTTGAGAATTTCAAAATTTTAGAGTAATTTCATAATAGAAGTTTAATAGTGTAAATTCTTCTTCTTCTTTTTCAAATTCTACCTAAATAGGTGGTTTTTCAAAATTCATCTTATTTTTATTTGATTTAAAACACATGATCTCACTATAAGATGAAAACTTAAACTTTAAAAATTATTTTTATTTAATTATAATATATTTTTAATTTTTTTATTAAAACTATTTATAAATTTTATAAATATAACAATATACATAGTAAATATTTTTATATTTTTATTTTTTATAATTATTTTCTAATTTGTAAAATTCTGCTAACCCTTTTTTTTGCCAAATCAATTATTTATCCAAGAAAAATAATTCCAAATCGTAACATTTTGAATTTATGAATTCTAACATGCTAGCATTTGAAATCTCAAAAATTTTAAAATTCTTCGTCCGAACACTCTTAGGGAATTGTTGTTAGTTATAATTTGTGATTTTTTGCTATTTTTTGTTAAAAGTGGTTTTTTTTTCCAAATCAATTATTTACCCAAGAAAAATAATTCCAAGTCGTAACATTTTGAATTTATGAATTCTAACATGCTAGCATTTGAAATCTCAAAAATTTTAAAATTCTTCGTCCGAACACTCTTAGGGAATTGTTGTTAGTTATAATTTGTGATTTTTTGCTATTTTTTGTTAAAAGTGGTTTTTTTTTCCAAATCAATTATTTAACCAAGAAAAATAATTCCAAGTCGTAACATTTTGAATTTATAAATTCTAACATGTTAGCATTTTAAATCTCTGAAATTTTAAAATTCTTCGTCCGAACACACTCTTAAGGAATTATTATTAGCTATAATTTGTGATTTTTTGTTTTTTTTTTGTTAAAAGACAATTTCTCTAAATGAGTTAGTATTGGTGGATTTTGACATTAAGTTTTGGGAGAGTTAACTAAAGTTTTTTAAAATTTTGAGTAATTTAATGATAAATTTTTTAAAAATTGATAGTTGTAATTAACATTTTAAAAATTTTAGAGACTTAAAAATAAAAAAACTCTATGGAAGTCTAATTAAAAAATTTGAAAAGTTTACCCATAATTTTCAAAAAAAATTATTGGGGCTAATTAAAAGTTTAAAAAATTGAAGAATATAATAAAAATTTTAAAAAAAAATTGGAGTGACAAACCCGTTTTGACCCTAATGACCGTCAATCTGTTCGGGTTAACTGGTGTGTTAGTGATGATATAAATAGGTGATTTGGCAATTTTAACTCGTGGTTAAATTTAAAAAGCAATAAAAGAATGAAAAGATAAAACGTAGCGATGAATGAATCCCATTTCATCTACAATATTGTTGGAATAAAGGATGACACATGAATCTCTACTTTAAGTAGCCAATAAGTAAAACAGTACAATTCCTTTCTTCACATCTCTCCTTGTGGCCATTGGATACCATATATATTTTTTAACTTTTTCTTATTCTTTTTTTATATGCTTTAATTTCGAGAAACATGAGACTTTTGTTTTTTAAGTTCAAATATTATTATTTTTAGGCTAGTTATTACTATATCGATGTATACATTATTTTTTTACTAAAATTTATATATATCAGTCTGTTTCGATATATTCTTTCGGTTTTATCAATATTTTTAAAAATATATTTAATATATATATCAAAATATTTAAAAATATAAATAAATGATAATAAATAAATTTTAAATATAAAATATTCATCAATTATATAAAATACTCATTAATAAACTCCACAAATAAAATTTATCACTCAATAAAATCAAAATTAACAAAAAAAAAACAGCAAACAGTGATGGAATTTTTCAATAAAAGAAGCTGAAAGATGAGTGAAGATATTTTTTCATTATAATCGGGAGAATAGATTTTTTATTATATTTTAACTTTTACATTTAACTGTGAAAGAATGTCCTAAAAAAGAAATTATAAAAATGTTAAGCTTTACTTTCTAGTGTAATATTTATATTGGTCAGTACATTCTAATTAAGTCTTTAGAATAATAGTTAAAATTTTATATTTTAAATATTATTATTCATGCATTGGTTGGTGCACCATGTTTTGGCCTCACCGATGCAAAAAAAATAGTGTCGTTTGTTCCATTTTAGCACTGGAACGGTGCGCACCGGCCGGTACGATTGGAACCGACCACCATGCTTAATACCTCTTTCGGTCCCTGTACTACAGTTAAATTGTTACTTTGGTACTTGTATTATTTTTATTAGTCTGTTCGTTGAACTTTTTTATCAATTTGGCCCTTTACTTTCATTTTGTCTAGTTCATTAATCCAACCTAACTTTTCATTAAAAAAATAAACAAACCAATGACATTAAGCCACATCACTTGAAAATTAAAAAATTCATAATTTTTTTAAAAAGTCATTAAAAGTCTAAAAACATAATCATCTATTTTTAAAAATTAAAAAAATTGTTTCAAATTTTAGATTTTTAGAAAATTTTAGAACTTTATGAACATTTTAAATAATTTTATGTTTTTTTTAATTTTAGAATTTTTTTTATTTTTATGATTTTTTATAATTTTTCAGGAATTTTGAGCTTTTAAGAAAAAAAATCATAAAATTATTAAAATTTTTCTAAAAATTCTAAATTGTTTTAGAAAAAAAAACCTAAAATTCTAAACAAACAATTTCTTAAAAAAATTATGATTTTTTTAAACTTCTTTGGAATTATGCATACTTATAAATTTAATTGTTTATAATTTTCAAAATAAATTATATTTTTTTAGTTCTTTAATAAATTTAATTGTTTCGTTATTCAAATACTACTCTTTTTATTTGAAAATTCGAATGCAATAATTTTAAAGCTCATCGCCATTAAATAGAGAATCTCAACATCCACGTAGAATTCGACTCCCCATTAATTATTGTTATCTTAAAGGTTTTTGAGTTGTTTGTTTTTTTCAAATTTAAATAGATTTCGACATCTATAGTTGTCAAGGTTCCATTAAGTTCCATAATACAATATTCTATAACATTTTTTTTAAACAAACCTCGACACTCATAAATATCAAAGTTCTTTTAAGAATACTAACGAAACCCTAACCCTAAACTTTATAAATAGCTCATCTTATTTGTTTCTTTTTCACATAAAACTCAAAGAAACCTAGTATATACCATATAATATCTTACATATTTATGTTTATAAATGCCTCCTTATTAAGATTGCAAGAAGGACATGCCGCTTCCGTTTCAACAACAAATGAATTACGAGTGCTTTTAAGGTTAAGTAAAAATTAGAATATAAAAGCGCCAATTGAGCAAATCCGTAGTGAATTATAGTTTCTATATGATTAGTCAAATTGTTTAGATGAATTATGTGCCACACTTTATTTCAACTAAAATTTGATGAAAGAGACCTAATATCCATATTTTTCGTTTTCCATGAAACAAAAAGTATAATAACACCAGAAGAAGTAGCACTATTGACAAGGCTTCCAGTCTATAGTGATTTGGTAATAATAACTACTGAAGCCGATCTGGCACTACTACTTATTAAATTGTTGCGTGCATTCCTTGATAAGAAAGATTACAATGGGAAATGGATGAATTTTACATGATTAGTGAGGCAATTTGGCATGCTCTCACAAAATACAATTGTATGCTAAAGCTTACATCCTCTAGTTGATTGAAGGTGTATTGATACTACAAAACTATGGCAACAAAGTTCAATGCATGTATCACCCATTATTAGCTAACTCTTGAACAACCACAAGTTATAGTTACGGCTAAATTGTTTGGAAATTCCTATACAGGACATTGTGTAAGGTTTTCAAATAGGAGCCCGATGAAATAAATTATGTTATTATTTTAAAGTGTAGGGGTGGCATTGATTTCCATCAATAACACCTACTTTCCAAATAAGTGCACATAGTCTAACTTATTTGTGATACTTCTCCTCTTGAATTATTCTATTGAAGTTCTTAATTATATTATTTAGAGTTGTATTTTTTATGGATTTAGGTGAATTATTAGAAAAAATTGAGCTTAAAAGTTTAGTTCTGTAATTTTTTTGCATATTTGACTTTCAACAAAATATTTCTTCAGCATTTTGGCCATAACTACAACTCTTTTTTGGGCCCTTAATATACCATTTCAAAAGGAATTGAAAGTTCATTAGTAAGGTGTCTAAAAATGGTCTGGAAGTTTGACAAAAAAAATCTACGAAAAGATTGTTATTAAGGACACTTTTGTATTTTCTCCATTATGTGATTTTTATCCTATAAATAGAAATTATTAGGTGAAGACATGGAGGAGTCATTCTTGGTATTGTTTTTGTTTTTGTGTTTTCTTTATTTTATGGATTGCAAAACTCTTTTTCTAAACAAAGAAACTTTGAACTTTGATTCAAATAATTTGTGAGATTTAATTGCTCTTCATATTTTCTTTGTTCATTGGTATTTGCATGTCTTTCGATTTAATTAAAAATATTTAAGTTTGTAGAATATAGTTCGATTGCTTAGAATATTTAAATTGTCAATTAGAATTGTTAAATACATAATTATTTAATTGATTCTAATAATTGTGGCAAACAACATAGTTGGATTTAAGCTAGGCATGCATTCTATGTTATGCGGGCATGTAATCTAAATTAAATAAACCCCTGCACGAGTGTGCTTTTTGGTTAGAATTAGGTCTTTCTCATTCTTAATGCTATTAGTAATCTAAATCATAGGCTCGAAGTTATAGGGTTATTTATTGATAAGAGAAATAATTTCAACGAATTTCCTCTTAGTTATCGATAAGGTAAGCAGAGATTGATTATTAGGCGCGATGTCAACAACTAGATCTAATTTATTAAAGAACACTAAAAATTATATTTGCGTCGATGATCAAACTCGTGAATCAAACAGAGATTTTACCTTTAGCTAGAGCTTCATCTATTTATTTTTTCAATTTTAATTGTTATCTTCTTGCTAAGTTTTAATTTTAAATTTAATTATAGTTTTCTAAACTTCCTTATCTTTATTTTGTTTATTTTTATTTTAGAAATAGAATTATCACCAATTTCTGTGGATACGACTTTGCTCAATGCTATCTACTAAATTTATACTTCTCAGTAAGTTTTTATTTTTGATGGTCTCGACAATTGTACACTTCCACTTTGTACACTTTCCCTTTTATTAAAAGATAAAAAATATAAGCATAAGTTATTAAATGTTTTACATTATAAATACTTTGTAATTGTACTTACATTTAATAAATATAAGTAATTTTATATGTTTTTATAACTTTTTATATGACTAATAATTTAACAATCAGACCATCATATTTTATATTTCATTCACATAAATCATGAATTTTAAGTTTTGAGTTAAATATAAATGTCTATCTATTTGTACTGCAGAAGCATAAGGAACCTTTCTCATGTTCTCTTTTTCTTTCGTTATCTTAGGATAGTCCTATAAAGATAGATGAAATCCTAATACGGAGGGTTAATTTCCCTTCTTCGAATCGACCATTGCATAATGCTCCAATATCTTGTCTATGTATGAAGCCTAAGATAGTATTATCACTTTCTTGTTTCAATCCCTTAAGATTCGAATGCCTAGAACAAAATTAGCTTATCCCATGTCCTTCATGGTAAACTCTTGCATTAACCACATTTTAACCGATGACAATGTTCCTACATCATTCCCAATGAGTAAAATGTCATCGACATAGAGAACAACAAAGACCACCTTTCAATCCCCTAAACATTTGTAAACACAAGGTTAATTTGTAACACCCTTCACCCGTCTCCATCACCGAATTAGTGTTACGAGATGCTACAACACTTAACAGGGCAGGAATATGCTATTTCAATTCAAAATTTACATTAAAATAATCATTAATAAATGAAAATTCAATAATCATGTTATTTATACAAAAAAATGGGCTTAAATCAAGCTTAAAAAGCTCTAAAATCAAACCAGAAACTATCAAGACTAATTTAGAACGTAACATAAAAGTAGGATAAACACATAAAATAGGGCTCACACAACCGTGTCGCCAAGTCATGTGACCAATTAAAGCCGTGTGGGGGGTTAGGGCACTCAACCATGTAGTCAACCGTGTGCAAGAGCTCAAACCATGAATTACAGAGTCAGACGGCCATGTCACCAGGTCGTGTAACTAACTGTGGTTGTGATGGACCTAATTGAAAAACTTTGCAAAGATTCACACGCCCATGTGAGAGATTATGATCATGTATGTCTAAACGGTCGTGTCACTTGCCCATGTGTGACACATGGTCGCATGGCAGCCCGTGTGTATCAAAATGTATCTTAAAATGCTAGTCATACATGTATTTGCTTACTTAGGCCACAAGCATACCATTAAACATTCATTCAATCAATTCAAAACATACCAAAAACATATCAAAACATGTCATTTTCGTAGTTCTAACCAATATGTCATAGGGCACCATCACAGTCAACATTCTAACCTAAAATTCAACTTTATTTCCTATCAAATTCAAGCTTAACAAAACTATGTAATGTAAAGTATCAAAATATCATAACTTCAATAACCAACTAACAACCATTTGCCAAGGCATATTCACCAATACATTTGTCATCAAAGAACCAATACACAAATCATTTTCATGACTTCAAAATAAATTATCCAACCATAATTATAAAAGTTCCAACCAAGCTATCATCTAACCATTCTTTCCTTAACAAACTACAAGTTATCAACATTTCATCTCATCCTATCATATATCGTACACCATCTACATTCAAGATTTCCATAATAAGCCATGAACAATTTCACTATTTAGCTATCAAGCATATATCATTTGTACAAGCACAAACATACATACTTTCTTGAATACATAAGTACATATATACTAAATACTCCTATTACATACCATAAAACCAAAATATAACGATTTCAAAGTCTACCAAAAGGTGGTTGGATAATGTGATCTTCTAGTTGATTCAATCGCCCAATTTTGCAACACGACAACTACAGGAAAACAGGAAAATAATAGATTAAGCTTCAATTGAACTTAGTAAGTTCATAGGTAGAAAAATGATATAACATACCTTAATGTCATAATTTAAATTTAACAACACAACTAACTAACATTTAATCTTATCATCATAATCGTATCAAGAGGTGAGTTCATCGCATAAAGCCATATAAACTTCCAAATTTGGCGAACCCAAACAGAAGGCCTGTAGATGTGAAGTTATCTGTTTAGCGTAGTGTAGTTTGCCCAATTGTAGTCTTTTGGCAAATGAGAGTTAGCGTAAAGTATCTGTCGTGTAAGTAATTAAATATTCTATCTCAAGTTGTTCTGCTAATTAAGAAAATATTATGGCAAGCGAAAAGTAAGCATAGTGTGAGTTACCGCCAAATGTATAGTACGTCTAGTTTGCTTGAACATTATGCTAATTGGGTTTTGTAATGTGGTCTAGTTAGGATTCAACTGAATTTACTTGTTAAACAATATTCTTACTGAATCCTCATTTATATTTCTCTCAAATTTTAAAGGTAATTTATTAGGACATTCTGGATACAATCGACACTTGTTAAGTTCCATTAAGGGCAAACCAGATATATATATGGTGAGAAGGGTTCGTTTAGGGGATGGTTTTATATTTCTTCAAATTTACTTTCTAGTTTTTCTTTTTAAACTTATATGTTTTCTTCCCCTTTATTAAGTTGGAAGTGAAGATTTTTGAATTACTCAAAGGTTGTTCCATCTCCTGGTAAGTCTAATAGCTCTGCATGTTAAGTTTTTGAAAAAATAAGGATAGTAAGAAGCATTTGAATAGTAAGTTGTGAGTAAGATACCTTGCATGAGGGTCGTCTATAATTGAGATGGTAGTCATTTGTTTGTAAATGAGTTTTAATGGTGGTTTCATATTCTTTAAGAAGTTGTTGCTGCTAGTTCGAGAGGGATGTTCTAGTTTTAGAACTCCTAAATGCAGTCTTGGTGAGTATCAAGTGAGTCTCTATCTTGGCTCTTACATGTAGACTATTCAAATTAAAATACATATAAAGAAAATATCTAGAACAATTGGTAAGTGTGTTTGAGAACTAATGCAAAGATCCTACATGCGAATGGTATTTTTTTTAGTAAGAAGTTAAATTGAAAGTCTGCCTATGATTATTTGATATGAGAGAGTAAGCATCAGTCAAGTATGTGAACAAATCTGGTAAATAGCTTCTGTGTATAACAATCCTTTTGATGCCTCTAGTAGGGCAGTTATAGTGCCAATCAGACTGGCAGATCACGATATGAAGATATATGTAAGACCATGTGGTAAAGATCCATGGTATTATATGATAAGTAAAACGTCACTAGTGAATTGGAGACTGGACTGGCAGATCACGACATGAAGAGGAATAAGTTCATGAGGGAGAAACCCATGGCACCTTCTGTGGAAGTCTACCGGGACAGTAAACACGTGATTCAGTAATTGGCTTTGTGGCATACTCTGTAAGTGCCTTTGTGGTACATTTTGTAAGTGCCCTTTGTGGTGTACTCTATAAGTGTTTTGTGGCATATTCTGTTAGTGCCTTTGTGGCATACTTTGCAACTGCCTTTGTGGTATATTCTATAAGTGTCTTTGTGGTGTATTATGTAAATGTCTTTGTGGTGTATTCAAGGGTGCCTACATGGTAGAATCTAGTTATCCGTCTTTGTGGTAAGATATGGGTAAGTCTAAGATCTGTTCGATAGATAATTCTACAATAAGGTTCTGATTCGTTTGAAGATAATTTGGTTCGGTTAGTCTTGTATTGGAGTTGAATGAGGTTCTTGAAGGAAAATATGTATTTGTATTTCTAAAGAGGGAATTCGCCATAATAGTCTGTCAATATAAGATATGGGTATTTTCATCTTTTTTAAAAGTAAAAGTGTTTGATGGTCTGATTTTGTCTATGCTATGAAGGGTTGGAATCTGAGTTATCTGGTATCTTCCATATACGAATAGTTTTATATCTCGTTCTAGGGATTATCTTCAATCTGAGTCATTGGACAATTTGGGCTTTCTTGTGTCATGAACCATAAACGCTTGAAATTCTTTTGTTTGATCTGGGGCATTTCATCATCAGTATGAGCATATTTTGGGTTTAAACCAAAATATGATCTAAGGAGAAGTTTGATAGTTATCGAACTCCGTAATTGAGTTTTCCAAGAGAGACCAAGCTATGATTGTGCCAGGGAAGTGGCGAGCTGGGATACTATGCATACAAAAAATATCTTAAAAGTATAATGTATAGTTCTCTACACCAAAAGAGTGTGTTTTAACAAACTATTGTGTTGTAATGTATTGTTTTTAAGAGTTAGATGTATTTTTGAACGTTTTCCTTATTTCCTTTGCTCAAAAAAATTTTATTAATACTATGAAAAATTTGAAAAAAGGATTATGCACAGATGCTTTTAAAATGTATGTTAAGTGTTCATTTGTGGTAACATCCAATATCTGAATTCAGTGATTTGGGTCGGGTAGAGGTGTTACACTATAACTCTATTATAGCATTTCTACTTGAGCAGTGCAAATCTATGATCGCCTCTAGCTCTAACTCGCCTTTCACATTAAATAGCTCATACTTAAAGGGGTCCAATGATGCTAGATATTTACATTTCAAGCTCGAAATTCTTCCCTGACTTGAACCCTCAACTTTCCTCCTAATTTTTTACCATAGCTCACGCAAGGTACGATTGAAAGCCAAGCCCATAAACTAGGCTCCTACAAATATGAACTTGTTTATGTCTCAGTATTGAATAATTCAATAGTTTAATAGAGAAAAAGAACGAGGGAGGGAAGGCGTGCTTGAAAACGCATTTCAACAAATGAGTTTTCATTGAATAATTATAATGAATGGGTCTTCTATGCTTGAAAACGTATTTCAAAAAAATCAATTTCAGCAGACGCGTGCTTGAAAGGATCTTCAAAGTACTTGAAAATGTACCCGGGATTCCCAGGGGCAAGGCACCTTGGCAGGCTTTGGGTGGTGGTGGACAAAAAGCGCATCTAGCTGGGCAAGCTTTCCTGCTGACATGTTAGGGAAAACACATCTAGTTGGACATGCTTTCCACTGAATACAAAGAACAAATGTCTAGCTAGGCACGCTTTCCCTGACATGTCAGTAGGAAAGCTCGCTCAGTTCAACACACATTCTATCTACCATCATTCAAAGCCTGCCAATGTGCCTTAAGCCCGGTAATCCCAAGTAAGATTTGAGGCACCTCTTTCAAATATTTGACGAAAATGTCTCTTCTATGACACGTTTTCAACCATGGGTTATTTTTTTCTTTTCAATCTCACCCATCCCCCGCGCCTATAAAAGGGGGGATCTCCCTCCATACTCCATCATCCCTAAACCCATCATCTCTCTTAGCCATCATCCCTCCACTTTACAATGTTTCTCTCTTGGTTTTCTTCTCCACTCAGTGTTCAAAACTTTTGCCTATAATATTTATTCTTGTTTAAGGTATTCTTGAGTCGTCAGTGATGCGATATCGCTTTGAGACACACACGTTTCATATATCATGTTGAGATGGGACCATTACCTTAGAAACCTATCCTATGGAAATTGGGTTCCACGGTGATGGTACTTTATACAGTCCCGGGTGGAAGTCTACATAGAGGTCTCGGTCGACGGCTATCATGAATCATAGTATTACTGGAAAGCCAGTTGACGGTCGTTATGTAGTCACGAGCTCAAAATTTTTGGATATCCGGAGATGTTGCCTTATAAATATCATATAGAAGTTTGAGGGCATAATCATAGGGGAAACTTCCTGCTATATTCGACATATTTTTTCTCCATTTCCACGCAGTTGGTATCTTTAATCTTCCTTCTTATCTAAAGGTCGGCACCACCATGGACACAAGAAGACTCTCAGGCGGGCAGCGACTATTTTGGTAAAGTAAAAATGATGTTCCTTTTGGGGCAAAAACTATTGTCATTATTAAACAACCCATTAATAACTACAACCGCTGTCGTGCCAACTCGAGTTTGACCTCAACTCTGCCGAAACATCTACTCTTTGCCTGAGAGTCCTCTTGTGTCCACCTCGGTGTCAGCCTTCGGATAAGAATGAAAGGTTAAAGATATTGACTGCCTAGAAATAGAGAAAACAATTGCGTTGATTACACCGGAAAACCCTTCATTTTTTCCTATGATTATGACCTTAATCTTATGTATGATATATATATAAGGCATCATTTGCGGGTGTCCAAAAAGCTTAAACTCGTGACTGCATAACGATCGTCAACTAACCCTCAGTTATACTCAATCTCGCAACCACATACGGCCGTCGACTAGGACTCCATTTAAAATTCAACCCGTGACCGTATCAAACACTGTCACCCTGGAACCCGACTTCCATAGGATGGGTTTCTAAGGTAATGGTTCTATCCCGTCATAACATATGAAATGTATGTGTTCTAAGATGCGTTATCGCATCCCCAGCCCCTCAAATCTACCTATAAACTTTTATGGTTTCACCCTCATAACCCTAAACAATAAAAACCCTAACCTTAATAACTAACCCTAACCCTAAAACCCTTAAAAAATCGATGGCCGAGGAGAGAGTGTGTGAAAGTGTGTCTAGTTGGGCGCGCTTTCTACACAGGTGGCGAGAAAGCATGCTCAACTTTGACACACTCTCTCCAAAATCAACATATTTCCTTAAATTTATTTTAAAATATGACTTATTTGACCAATTAAAAAATCGACATATTTAGACAATTTAGTCAGGAAAAAGTTACCAAAAAAGTAAACAAGAAAAGAGAAAGAAGAAAGAGAAAATATTATTAAAATTGAAATTATAAATTAGGTAAATATAATTTTTGTATTTATCTATATAGAAAGAAAAATTAAAATTATATTATTGCTTTTATGGATATGGAGAGGAGAATGTGGGGGAGTTGGAGGAGTTAAAAATAATTTATAGTAGAGGATAAAAGTAAATCTTACAATTGGAATAGTAAAAGTTTATATAACTTATTAATTAGTTAAAAATATATATTTTATTATAAATATCATTATCTTTAATATAATAGCTAATTGAAAATATATATTATATTATATTATAATTTTAGAAAATGACATACATCTAAGTTATCAATTATATGTTTTAAAAATTATTGGGTGTAAAAAGCTTTCAAACTTTTTCAACAAAAAGCAATTAAGATTTTTTTTTTTTTTGCACTCAATTGGGTACTTGAATTTTCAAAATACATCAAAAAGACCCTCAAACTTTTTCAAAAAAAGCAATTAAGCCCTTGCTTTTTTTACACTCAATTGGGTAGTTAAACTTTCAAAGTGCATCAAAAAGACCCTCAAAATTTTCAAAAATACCAATTAAGCCCTTGCTTTTTTTGCACTCAATTGGGTGCTTGAACCATCCCTAATTTTTTCAATTAAAGTCACCACGTCTCATAACCATAGCGTGACATATGGCAAAAAATGGTAAAAAAAATATAAATCAATAAAAGTTATAAAAATTATTAAATTTTAATAAAAAAATATAAAATATTTAAATTTTATTAAAAATTAGAAAAAAAATTAGAAAAATCCTAAAAATATAAAATATATAGAAATATAGAAAACTAGAAAAAAAATTATAAAATTTTATAAAGTCGTAAGAAATTATAAATAATGTAAAGAAATATAAAATTTATAAAAAATTATCGTACCAAAATAAGCATTTTATAATTTTTCTATAATTTTTCTATAACTTTTATTGATTTTTATTTTTTATCATTTTTCGCCATGTCATGCTGTGTTGCAAAACATGATGACTTTAACTGAAAAAAAATTGGGAGTCGTTAACTTTAATGGTCAACGGTTAAAGTTAATGGTTAAAGAGATTTCATATGCATTTTACAATTTTTTATAATTTCTTTTTACGATTTTTATAAATTTTTTTCTAATTGTTAATAAATTTTAAATTCTTTTTATTAAAATTAATAATTTTTATAACTTTTCTTGATTTTTATTTTTTATAATTTTTTGTCACATATCACGCCGTGGTTGTGACACGAGATGGCTTTAACTAAAAAAAACTAGGAGCAGTTAACTTTAATGATCAACTATTAAAGTTAAAAATCAAATGGACCTTTTGATGCACTTTGATAGTTCAAGTACTCAATTAAGTGAAAAAAATCAAGGGCTTAATTGTTTTTTTTTTAAAAATGCTTGAGGGTCCTTTTTATGCATTTGAAAGCTCAAGTACTCAATTGAGTTCAAAAAAAAGTAAGAGCTTAATTTATTTTATTTTTTTGAAAAAATTTGAGAGTCCTTTTGAGGCATTTTGAAAGTTCAAGTACCCAATTAAGCATAAAAAAAATAAGAGTTCAATTACTTGTTTTAAAAAAATTTTAGGACTTTTTACACTCTTAAGCCAAAATTATTGTATGAAATTATTAATAAAAGGTGATTATAAAATATTAAATATTCGTATATTAAGTAATACACGTGTAAATACAAATAAAAAATTTAATAATATATTATATATTACTATAATATTAAATAATTTAAATATTATAATAATATAAATATTAATATTATATAAAAATTATTAAATGAATTTAACATGTAATAATTAAATAATATCACGTGATATAAAATCAATATATTCTATATAATATAAAGGGTTATTAAATATATATGGGAAAAATATCAAAATTAAACATAAACTTTGATACAATTTACAATATTATATATCAATTTTAATTTGGTTCATTTGTACACAATAAAATTTAATTGTGGTTCAATTTTCACATTTCACTAACCCCATCATCTATGTGGTAAAATTTTTCATTAACTCGTGTAAATTATAGACATGACATTTTATTAGGTTTAAAAAACAAGAAAATAAGCTTAATTTATTTTCACCTGAATTAAAAAATATCATATCAGCATTTTGCATCACATAGATAATAGGAGAATTAGTTAAATGTGAAATTTAAACCAAAATTGAAGTCTAATGTATGCAAATTACATGAAAGCTCATGTATAAACACTACCAAGCGACTAAAACATAGGGAACCTCTCTTCACCAAATTCATAAAGGTTTTCATACGATGTGCGGCTACTTTGTTCTCTAAGCAGTAAACATTGAAAATTTAAAGCAGTAACAACATAGGTTTTAAACCTACACACGTATTAAGTGCACTCAACCATTTTATTTTCCTACCTCAAAGATCCCCCGTACCTCTTGGGAGCGGAATAACAAAAATATACCATACCCTCTTTATATCTGCTCCAAAATAACCTCGGCACCAGAAACCTTGAAGTCAGATGGCGCACCCTCCACATTCAGAACTTTCACCTTTCCATCGACCACGTAGGCTGACCATCTACACAAAACCAACCATAATCTTACCATTATTTGTTTCCTTAGCATAGAGCATCGTTCGTTGTCTTCAAGAATATGTAAAACAAGTAAATTCTAAAACAAGGCACCGACTGGGACAGATCGGTAGATTAAATCGGTCCAAGACCTCTCAAGTTTATATGAGGAGCGGAGATGAATGTCAAAGGTGTTTCTTTGATCTATATGAAATTCTGATAATAAATGCATAGTTCTAGAAGTACCTTTCAGAGCGAGGCCCAAGCAAAGCAGCAGAGAGATCTTTTCCCAATTCAAGGCTCTGGTGGAAGCTCCCATCAAAGTCCCCATAAAATTCAATCTATAAAGAGACTTTAGATGATTAAGAGATGGATAAAAAATAATGCACTTCAATAGAGAAAAGGGAAGGGAAAAACAAAAACAGAACAAATAGCTTCGAGTTCAGATTGTATTAATCTCAGTTTAAATTTTTACAAATGCCAAAGATCTTACAAAGTGATTACAAGCCCTCAGATAAAAAATTAATGATGCGACAGACTTTCTATCTTCCTAATCACTACATCTCCACTGAACCATACGTAATAATTAGGAATATGAGAACAATGATAAATCCAAATTGCAAAACAATAATATTAAACTCGTCAACAATCAACAAGACAGCATAAGAAAGAATTCGTACAATGCACAAGTAACACTACACATCATTAACATGGAATGACTTACCACATCTTTGGCTTGCAGTTTGTCTGCCCAGGCATTCATAACATAAGGATCATTAACAGCAACACAAATGACTGAATCAATTCCTTTAGCCTTGAACTTATCAATGTTCTTCTTGTAACTAGGCACATGCTGTTGTGAACAAACACCTGTGTATGCTCCCTATACACAATCCCAAATACAATGTAAATCCAAGTTTCATCAAATTTCCATTCTAAACCATAAAATCAGAAATAGCAAACTGATAGGTCCACACTCCACTTTATTTTGTTCTTCTTCTTTCCTAAACCAGGTTCTTTGAAATACGAAAATCATGCACCCTATGTTACCTAGACTTTTATGTTTTGGACGCCTATGCCAGACACATATTTGGGCAAAAATATCAGATTACAATCATCCAAATATATGAAAACACTTAAAAAGAAAATTGGGGTATACTCGTGTTCGGCACATACTTTCGTATCTGACACTCCCACTTCCGGGTAACATAGCAAGTGAACCAATTGCAAGGATACATCTACATTCTTCTTTAGATACTGCTAAATTGCTTTTTATTAAACTATTTAGTAAAATCTTCCACATCGGAAAAGCTTTGAAAAGTTCCATTCTCTTAACATAAACTAATTACTCCACTACCAATTTCAGCATTATAAGAACTGAGAATCATCACATCATAGATATCTAAATCATGCATATAGTACCTCATATACGGAGCAATCCTCCAGAATTCATTAATATACAAATTTAAGCTCAGATTTTCCAAACACAATCTCAAAAAATCAAATTCCATCTCTCAATTTCCACATATATAGAGCAAGTCAAATTGGGAGGGGGGGGGAGAGAGACTTACAGGTAGTCCAAAGATGACAACTTTCTTGCCCTGAAATGAAATTTTCTAAAACAAAATTAATACATACTGAATTAAATAATATTGAAAGAGAAACTATACAACGAAACCTTGAAGATATCATTGACAGAAGTAGTGGAGAAATTGGAGGTAACGCCTTCATCCCAGCTTCGAGCTTTCTGGAGACTAACTTGGGATGCGGCAGACAGGATGTCAGTCCCCACAGCAACAGAGGCATAGCTTCTCCTTGACGCTTCCGTTAGAAGACTTGACTTGATAACGGATGAGGTTGCTCGCCTAAGAATTGTTGACGCCATTGGCTTAGGATGCAGCTGTTGGTATGTGATTCTTTGTCTCAGTCTCTGCTTTGCTTCCGCTTGTTTCTTTCACAGGTTTTGGGAATCTTGCTGGTGGAACAAATGTGCTGGGCCTGACTGGCTTTAACGATTTTTGGACTAAGTTTTGGTATTCACAGCAAAAACTAGTCCTTTACTATTGGTCTACAGAAAAATGATTTTTTTTAAAATATATTGATATTTGGGAATGTCTAATACATTTTTTAAACTACTTTTTTTTTATCTTTACTATTGTATTTAATAATTAAATTTATTAAATTAATTTATATTTTAAAGTTTTCATAAATAATATAATTAAGAGATTAAAACATGATAATTGACAAATTAAATTTTCAAAAAATGATAATTAGAATGAATATACTATTATTTAAAATTTACAGAAATAGTAATTTATACTATGTATCAATTAAAATATTAAAATAATTTACATTTATTTTCTGAATAATATGATAAAGAGCTTCAAACATATTATTTCATAAAAAGAAATGTCAAAACTCTTAAGTAATATTATTAAAAATAATAAGATAATATAAAAAGATATGATTATCTTTATTTTATTTAGTAATAAGATAGAATGGAAGCTAATTACATAAAAAAATTCATTTTATTCTTCCAGCTCATTTGTTTTTAACATGTACAAATTGATTAACATGATTGTCAACTATACTTTTGTAATTGAACATTGTTGGGCCTTCAATTTTAAAAATGATTTTCTTCTCCTTACATTACTAAGTATATCAATTAGCTTAACTAATAATTAATCAAATATAAGAATAAATCAAGATGTGTTTGGATGTATTATTAAATTCATTTTTTATTTGCGTCAACCTAATATATTAAAAAAACCTTTCTTTAATATTAAATTATATATCTTTTTTCCTATTAGTGTCATCTATCATATTGTTAACTATGACTCATATTTTAGTCAAATTTAAGAAATAATCTTCTAGTTAAATTCTGTTTATTTGTTTCAATTAAACTTTGATTAGCCTAGATTATTTTATTATTATTTGACTTACGAATTTAGCCTGTAAATAGGCTTTTTTACAACATTAGAAAATACACCCATTAGAGATTAGAACTCATAACACATTTAGAGAATTTTGTGTTTATGTTTTGAGTGTTCTTTGTTTTTAGGTTTTCGAGGTTTAGTTTTTATCTCCATCTTTTGTACTCTTCATTCTTTTGCCATTATAGTAAAATTATTTTTCCCGTGGTTTTTTATCCTCTTTGGAGATGCTTTTCCACGTTAAATTTATGTGTTCAATTTCTCAATTTATTCCGCTATTTTTTTCTTGTTGCTTAATCAGGTCGATTCCAAACAAGTGGTATCAGAGTTAGTTCAATTTTTATATATCAGCCAATTCAAATATTGTAGCAACAAGGTTTGAAATTGAAAAGTTCAATGGTGTGACAAATTGCAAACTGTGGCAAGTTCGGATGATGGCAATTCTAGTTCAAACTGGCTTGAAGAAGGTTGTTATCGGGAAAAAGCTTGAGAATTTAAATCAAACAGAATGGGAAGAGCTTGATGAAAAGGCTTTGTCTGCAATCCAGTTGTGCCTCACGAATACGGTATTGTAGGAGATATTGATGGAGAAAACCTCATCTGCCTTGTGGAAAATGTTAGAAACTCTTTATGCGACTAAGTCTCTAGCTAACCGTTTAATGTTGAAACAACGTCTATTTACGTTTAGCATAAACGAAGGTGAGCTTCTTAGAGATCATATCAGTCAATTCATTACTCTTTTAAATGATTTAAAAAACGTTGAGGTTTAGATTGACGATAAAGATCAAGCTATGTTATTATTGTGCTCTTTACCCCTTTCATACAAGTCTTTCAATGAGACCCTGATTTATGGCAGAGACAAACTCTCGTTCGAATATGTGAAGGGTTATTTGTTGAGTAGAGACACACTCGACAATAAGTTTGGTTTGGATAGCAAGGCAGATAGGCAAGCTTCCGTTTTGGTAGCATCAAAGAAGCGAGACAAAAGGTGTCGCTATTGTAAAAAGTTAGGTCACGTCAAAGCATATTGTTATAAACTGTGAAATAAAAGAGCTACTGAGGTAATGAGGAAGATGTAGCTGGTGTTAATTTGGCCGAAGAAAGCGGTGATGATTTCTTGTTAGTGTCAATGAACGATAACTTCAAGCTTACGTTTGAGTGGATCCTAGATTCGGGATGTTCTTTCCTCATGTGTCCCAATAGAGAATGGTTCTCCACATACAGTTTGGTTGAAGGTGGAGTTGTGCGCATCGAAAACGATTCATCCAGAAAGGTAATTGATATTGGTACTGTTAAAATTAGGACGCACGATGGGACGATTAGGACACTCTCAAATGTCAAGTATGTACTTGATTTACGAAAGAATCTCATCTTCTTGAGTATTTTAAACTTGAAAAGATGCAGAATCAACATCGAGTCGAGTGATATTAAGGTATCTCGTAGAGCTCTCGTTTTGTTAAAAGGTAAAATGACCAACAATTTTTATATTCTGGAAGATTCTACAGTGACCGGTGAAATCGGACATCCCTCACTCGTTATGGAGTCGAAGTTAACTAGTTTGGAGCGGAGGCAACTTGGTCATATGAGGGAAAAATGTATGATCGTTTCATTGAAGAGAGGCTCTATTTTGGATGCAGGTTTTGAAAAGTTAGAGAACTATGTTCATGAAAATCAGACCCGAGTTAATTTTGATTTGGCAGTGTACAAGTCAAAGGCTAGAAGTCTTCCAGTTTTTAAGCATAGATTCGACTTAGTTAATTCCTTACATAGTTTAAGATAGGCTCGTGGCGAGCTTTGACAAAAATGGCGTTGTGGAAATATGAGTCAAGTTGGAGATTTGTTAAGTATGATTCATATTTCAGTCAAATTTAAGAAATAATCTTCTAGTTAAAATCTGTTTATTTGTTTCAATAAAACTTTGATTAGTCTAGATTATTTTATTATTATTTGACCTATGAGTTTAGCCTATAAATAGGGTCTTTTACAATATTAAAAAGTACACCCATTAGAGATTAGAACTCATAACACATTTAGAGAATTTTGTGTTTACGTTTTGAGGGTTCTTTGTTTTCGGGTTTTCAGGGTTTAGGTTTTATCTCCATCTTTTGTACTCTTCGTTCTTTTTCCATTATAGTAAAATTATCTTTGCTCGTGATTTTTTATCCTCTTTGGAGGTGTTTTTTCACGTTAAATTTGTGTGCTCAATTTCTCAATTAATGAAATTATGAAAGAAATTTGATTCATTTTGTTAGTTATTGATTATTAGTTGATAAAAATTAAATTATTTTTTCTTCAAATCTGCCTAACTCAATCTTACTCTCAAAAAATAAGAATTTTCGTAGAAATTCTTTAAGGCAACGAAGCAAAGCGCAAGCAAAATCGAAAGAGAAGAAGCCATGAACGAATAGAAAAACCACAACAAAAAGAATGCACACAAAGGGTTTAAGTAAATGCTCTTAAAAGTATTCTATTACTTTGAAGGATTACAACTGAGTGATTAAAAAATGAGGGGGGAAAGCCTTCATTCATAGTTGAGATCCCCTAGATCCAACAGTACAAATTAAATTACATCAAAGGCTGAATATTAATATTTATCTACAAAATGTGAGTCCTAATGGATTTAAAATCTATACATCTTTATCCTTTAGGATTTACAATAATTATCCCGGTAACTCTAGTTTTACTAGAGTGTTTCACTAGACCACCAAGGCTTCAAGTAGATGGACTTCTCCATATGTTCCATGAATCGAGCCAGTTCAACTAGGTTAAATGAGCTCCATGTGATTAGTTCACCTCTATGGGGTGGTTTGTATACATTCGTCACATGCTTTTAGTCGCAACCTGTGATATTCTCCCTCACCCATTCTCGTAACGCCCTCATCGCGTCCTCATAATGATACTAATTTGACTCATCTCAGAACTGCCTCAACGCCTCGGTCGATTCCCAACTACTTTCTTTGTCCAGTAGTTTCATCCTTTTGGAACATTTACCTTGAAGTCTTCCTTACTTTTTCATTGAACGATTTGTAGCTCAATTCATTGTACTACACCCGTAGTTGAAACCTTTTTGGAATTTATCATCTTGATATACTTAGTTAATTTGCTAATTGAAATACCAAGTTTACCCATGGCTTTCTCTGATATGAATAAGCCTAATGCCCCGTATCAACAAAAGCACTCTTTCATTGATCTGCAATGTTGATGTCCACATGCATCAACTCTTTCTGCTTGTGATCCTTATTCTCTTTTGCATATTTGAGTATCAGTGACTTAAGCTTTAAAGTCTCATTCTCTAGCTCCACTTCATCTTCTTTAGTAACTGTGGACAGCTTAAATCGCTCTAGATAGTCCCTAATCCTATGCAAACCAGAATATAAAAAGCACTTCACTAGTTTCTTTTCATTCTTTCTGACTTTATTGTCTTTGAAAAAACTCAAGATTGAACCAAGCCTCATCAGTTCTTTGTCTGGCTCATCATCCCCTTCGATGACAAAAACCATAGATTTCTTTGGATAATCTCTCCCTATATGCGGACCATCACAAATTCAGCATTTCATTGGCCCCTTTGATTTGTTTTTGGGCTTCCACTTCCCATTATGTGGTTTCTTATTACCACCATTCTTACCATTTCCATCGTTGCCTGTCTTTTTGGGCTTAGAAAAATCAAACTTGACTTTCATCGGACCAAGCTTGACAAAGGACTCCGCCTCAACCATGGCCTCGACAAAAGACTTTGCCCGTCTTGTTTTGCCCATGGCTTCAACCCATCTTTGAACCAATAAATTGCTTGTTTCTCACTCAATTCAGAGTTTTGAAGCATCAATTCATTGAAGCCCATGACATACTCCCGAACAGTGCCTTGCTGTGTAAGCCAATGCAACTTAGCCCAAGCCTCCTTCTCTGCATACTGTGGGTAAAACTACTTTTTCATTTCTTTTTGGAACTCTTTCCAAGTCCCAATCGCGATCCCACTCATTTTCTCATTTCTGGACCTACGACGCTACCATAAGAGAGCAACTTCAGTAAAATAAACTATAATAGTGTTTACCTTAGTGACATCATCCTTGATTCCATTACATGGAAATATTGTTCCATACCAGCGAAAATTGTCCACATCCCTTGCGGACCTCTTCCCCTTAACAACTGAAGCCAACATCCTTTTTTCCACAACAACTTTGCACACAATGAGCTCTACCTCAAGCTCCTTAACATGGCCTCAATTTCCTCCTTTAAAGCCACGACCATAGCTCCGAGATCATCATTCTTCTTATTTAGTGTAACACCCTAAACTTGGCTTGGACGTTATGGTCAAATCTAGAGAAGTTACTACGATTGAATTTGAAAATTCAAAAATCATTTGCAGCTTGTAGAATTAGTGCTAAATTTTGATGAAAAAAATTCTAGTTTATCTTAAAAAACATATTTTTCTTACTTAATTCATTAAATTTATCGATTTAATTTATATTTATAATACACTTGAGTTTGGAGTGGAACTCTTAGTTCAATTCAGTTTTGGAAAACACGGTTTGATTTTGAAAATCCAATGTTTTGCAGATGGAATTATTATAATTTAAAAATTAATAAACAATTCAAAACGGAAAATAAAGTCCAAATCAAAGACAGTCCCAGAAGTCCAAAACAGTCCAACAACACCAAAACAGAGTAAAAAAATTTAAAAGAATAACAAAATTAAATATGTTTAACCGAGCTTTCGTCGCTTCAATCCATCCTATGTCTATGGGTTACCTAAGAGTAAACAAACAGAGGTGAGATTACAATCTCAGTGTGTAACTTATTACAATTAATACAACAGATACATATGATTCATCAAATACAATTTCAGTCATGCGTTCAGATACCAATAAGACATATTTCATAATCAAATACAGAAACAGATGCACATCAAATACAGGCTCAAATCCTACCCCTATCCACTGCACACCATCTCCGACCATCTCTACACACCAATTAAGGTATTAAATACCCTTTCAACCCTACACACCGCTAAGTGATCGTATGTCACTTTTCAGAATATTTACAGTTTAGTTGCCAAAACAATACACGGTAATCTGCCAAAATAGATATACGTGGCTAAGCCACCAAATACGGTAGATAAAGTAAATTGCCCACACTTCCTTCACAATTATAAACCAACCCCAATGCACATGCAAAACTAAACAGATATCAAATATGTGCATGGCATACATGTTTTACACACCAATTTCAGATAATATTAGCATATAACATATCATGCTAACACATATATCATACTACTCATGTGTTCATAAATCATATTTAACAGTAATAGAGCATTAGAAAACATGATTCATAGTCAAATTTATATCATACGGACCCTACCTGTAACAGCCTGTTTTTCAGTAGTGTCGAAAATTATGGTCCGAGGCCACCAAATCTAACGAGTAAGTTCGTAAATATTATTAATTAATATTTATGAGTCAAATATGGTTTTAAAAAGATTTTTAAATTCGTAATTTATGTCTTATAATGAATTATTAGGTTCGAGTGATAGAACCCTAGGTCAAGTGGGTTTAAAAAATGAGGTATCGGGACCTCATTTCTATAAACTGAGTCGTAAATATTTTTATAAATACTTTCAGAGTGTTAATAAGGTTGTGTTAAAGTTTCGTTGAAAAATTTTAACATTTTGATAATTAATTAATTAAAATAGACTAAATTGAAAAAGGTGCAAAACTTGCTAATTATAATAATTAAGTGATTAAATGGCTTGATTAATAAACAAGGAAGGACTTAAGGAATAAATATGCCTAAATTGGATGGACGAGGTAGCATAACATGGAAAAAATAAAATAATATGATTTAATGGAAAATTGGTAATTTATTTGAAATTAAAATAAAACAAATAGGAAATTGAGACTTTTTTTTTAGCATTCTTCTTCAAAATTTCAGCCAAAACAGCTATAGGAGTGAAAACCCTAAGTGTTTCTTCAATTTTTGCTGCATGTGAGTTCAATTCTTACCCGTTTCTTGTAATTTATATTTTTGAAATTATTACACTTAGGTCCAACTAAATCTCACCTTAGTTTTTGATTTTATTAAAAATTTTGGAAGTCGTCATTGATGAATCTATATGATTGTAGTTATTAAATGATGAATTTGAGATGTTTATTGATATTTAAAAGTATTTTGTTAAGGAATTTTGATAAAATTATCAGTCAGGGACTAAATTGAAAAGATGAAAAATTTATGAAAAATTCTAAATTTTGTGAAATGCATGGGCTGCTATTGATATGTATGAAAATCAGCTAGGCTTGAATAAGGATTAAATTGTATGAATTTCAATTTTCGAGCCTAGAGACTAAATTGTAATTAATTAAAAGTATAGAGGCAAAATAGTAATTTTGTCAAAGATGTGTGTTGGATTAAATTGAATATGAATTATATTAAATTGAGCTAAATTCATTCTTGTAGATTTGGATAGACCTAATAGCAAGTTAGATCGAGGCAAAGAAAAAGTATCGGATTAGTAGCCTTCGTATCTACGAAAACTTATCGAAGTAAGTTCGTTTAACTAATTTGTATATTTAAATGTTTTAAATTGAATATTATTGTGTGTGATTTGTATAATTTCCATGTATAATTACCGATCAAATACCTGATAATTTCTGAGTCCCGTTTGAACCTTAGAAATTCGTAAGATATAAATGACATGTCATTAGGGTTCCCGATATGGTTATGATCCTGCATGTGTTGCGGACACACCACAGCTCTCTTGAGTTTCTCGATATTTGGCTCTCATGAGCTTTCTGATTAACAACTCTCTTTAGCTTCTCGATATTTAGCTCTCAAGAGCTTCCCGATAAACAACTCACATGAGCTTCCTGTTTACATGATCGTATGAGCACATATGTATATGATTTGACGGAACAGTTTTGTACACTTCGTGTGTATTACCCGTGTATCTAATGATATTTTAAATGGTTCAATGGGCAATGTTCTGTTATGAGACAAAATGAGTTCGATACGAACTATTATCGGTATATACATGAAATACATGAAATACATGATACATTGAAGCATGAGATGGATGATACATGAATGTGGAACTTGATTAGTAATTATGTTTATCCATGATTATTGAATATTACATGAGTTTCACATGACTAATATGATGAGGATATATGTTTAGGCTTTTGGCCAAAATGATTTGGATATATTTTGTATGCTTACCTTAAATGAAATTGAATGGTAAGTTAATTTCTATGTTATACAAACTTACTAAGCATTAAATGCTTACTTTGTGTTATTTTCTATGTTTTATAGTAATTCAGAAGCTCATTTTGGTTGGAAGCTGGTCGGAGCAACTTCACACTATCCATCAGCCTTTTTGGTATAATTAGTAAATTAATTTTGGTTATAATGACATGTATAGGTTAACTTGGCCATTGATGGCATATAAATGTTTTGTTGGAACTAGCCATTTGAATGGCTTGTGATAGATAATTTTTTATGTGCATGTAAATGACCTTATCATGTTTGATGTGTGTTTGAAATGATTGAATGATGGAAATCTTATAGGTATATTGATGGTTAGGTTGAATTGGTATATTTGGAAAATTATACATATATGTATTTGGTTATGAAGGTGAAATTGGTTATTTGGTTGATATGAATTATGTTTTCATTTCGAGAGCCTAAGAGCATATTGTTGGTATGTGATAGTATTACATGTCTAAGTATTGATTTTGGCTTGATTTGAATGCCTTGTTAAGGCCTGATGATGTTCAAAAAGAATTGTTGATTTAGGTGGATGACAAATTGGGTGAGAAATGTGGCGTGGAAAATGACCTATTTTCATCCACATGGGCAGAGACACATGCGTGTGTGACACCTGACTAGGTGACACGGTCGTATGTCCCCTATACCTTTAATTTGCACAAAATAGAATGCTCACACGGCCTAGCACATGGGCATGTGGCTTGGCCGTGTGACCCAAGTCAGAGAGCTCAGAAGTTTGGACACGGGTTGGGACATGGCCGTGTGTCCCTATTTCGAATACCCACACGACCTGAGATATGGGCGTGTCTCTTGACCATGTAAGCCACACGGCCTGACCACATGGGCGTATGTCCCCTACAACTTTAAAAAATTTTAATGTTTTCTTAAAAATCCTTGAGTAACCAATTTAGTCCCAACTTATTTCCAATGTGTATTTTGAGCCTCGAGGGCTTGCATAAGGGACAATATGATTGATTTTGATTGGTTTCTGATATGAATGTTAGATGATATGAAATATCTGCTATTAAATCTACAAATTTTGGTAATGCTCCGTAACCCTATTCTAGAGATGGATATGGGTTAGGGGTGTTACACTACCGAAGGGCTACATTCGATTCGTACCCCAAATACAACTCTAAGGAAAACTTTCAAAATTTGGGCCCACACGATCTACTTGGCTCGCCCATGTGGCCTACACGACCTGACACACAATCTCACACATGCCCGTGTGGCCCATATGGCCCAATTGACCCAGGCCGTGTGGCCCACACTGCTTGTCACACAGTCGTGTGGCATCGACAATCTATTTTTTTAGCTTTCTGTTGTTCACAATTTTTCAGGTTTTCATTACACACCAAGATATTTTCTGACACGAACTCAACCACGAGATTTCCCAGAACCTAAAATCATCATTCAAGGGACCAATTTTAGTAAAGATACACGAAGCCTAAACCAAATTTCAATCACAAATGCCCTCATTCGCCCTCCCCAAAATGACATTTGAACACTTACCTCAAACTAAAACAACAACTACACGATGCCTAAGTCCTAGAGGAATACCAAGCGCCTCTTGATCTTCTCCTAGAAGCACATCGGTATAATTAAAACAGAAACTCAATGTAGCAATCACTTGTTTCAATTGAAACACAACAACCAAAAATTACCAAAATAACAATAGAAAACCATTCACTTACCCAACCAAAATCAGAATACCCACGAAGATTTTGAGCAATAGGATTCACACCACACCCATAAGATTTTGAACAACAAAAGAAAAACACAAACAAGCTATGAATAGGAACCAATTTGGTGAAAGATAGCAAAAGGGGTGAAAGTTCACAAGAGAAGAAAACAAAACAAATAAAATAATTGGAAAAGAAAAGAAAATGAAAGAGTATGTGAAAAAATTCAAAAAAAAAGAGGAATAAGAAAGTGAGAGTGGAATTAGGAGAATTTTTTGGAAAAACTTCTTAATTTATTTTAAAATAAAATAATAATAAAAAAACATATTATCCCACTAACCAAATTTCCTAATAACTACCTAAATCACCTCAGAATTCAAATTCAATTCGAACTTTACCATGTGAATGGCATACACTGGGTAGTAAAAATATTATTGTTTGCACTTGCAACATAAAACCAAAGGGTAAGCTAACACCTTACCACTGAACTAACAAACTCATTGTCACAAGTTGAGTGAAAATAGTATTTAAGTCAAATGAACAGAGATAAGGATAGGAACAAAAAATACCAAATTTTTTTCCAAGAGTAAGATTTGAATCCATGACCTCAAACACACACCTAAGGCTCCTAACCACTAAAATAGATACTTAAGTTTTGAAAAATTTTAATAAATCTAAAAACTCAAATTTTGGGTCATTACAAATGAGTGATTACAAATGATGGGAAAAACCTCTATTTATAGTTGAGCTTCTCTAGATCCAACGATACAGATTGAATTACATCAACGACTAAGATTAGTATTTATCTAAAAAATAAGAGTCCTAAGATATTTAAACTCTATACATCTTTATCCCTTACAATTTATACTAATTACCCTGGTAACTCTAGTTTTATTTGAGTGTTTCTCTGGGTAACCAAGGCTTCAAGTAAATGAGCTTCTTCATATGTTCCATGAATCAAGCCAGTTCAACTAGGTTAAATGAGCTCCATTTGAATAATTTACCTCTATGGGATGGTTTGTGTGCATTCTTCACAGGCTTTGATCCGTGGCCCGTGACCGTGACATCGCCGTAGTCATTCTACTTGGAACTATCGTTATTAGGAAATTTGAGACTCTGGTGCAAGACTTCGTCGAGATTCACGACCATTTCCATTTCTAGAAACACGCTAAATGGCACCTCGTAATTGAATAAGTTCAAATGTCATCTGATAACTAGGTTGCCAGGGACACTAACGCCAAAACCAATAATTATAACAATTTTAACTTAAGTAAAATATTAGTTGACGAGGAATCCGATGACTCAAAACTCGATCTCGATAAGCCATATTATCTTGGGCTGAAAACTTCCGGTTGGGATGAGTTGTCACACCCCAAAAAATAGGGGGTTAGCAAAAATAATTAGACAAGAAATAAGATAAGCTAAATGGTTAAGTGATAGTGCATCCATCCTATAAGTCTTAGGTTCAAACCTCATTCCACTTCTTTCTCTTCCTTTTATTTTCAGCAACCTAAGATAAAACCACACTAAAATAAATACAGTTGGGATAAGAACTAAATAAGAAATAGGCTTAGGCCAAATGGTTAGCACGTTAGAACCCTACCTAAAGGTCTTAGGTTTGAGTCCCTCCTTCTGTTATTGTTTTTATTTAGTTTCGATTGTAGCAACCCAAAACATATGTACAGTTCAGCGATGAAATTAAACAAGAATTAGGCAATATCCCAAAGGTTAGGTGTTAGTCTCTCCCCCTTGCTTACCCAACTTCAAGCTTCCTCTTTCCCTTTTAATTTTGAGATTTTTCCAAACATAAAACATATACTATTCAGAATAAAAACTAGATAAGAAATGGGCAATAGCCCAACGGTTAAGAGCTAGCCTTCCTCATTTTTGTTCCTAAGTTCGAATCACACATTTCCCTTGTAACACCCCAAACCCGGCCTAGATGTTATGACCGAATCTGGCAATTTCACAGGGTAGTGCTTTTCGAAAAATATGTCGTCGCTAAATTCCCTTTTCTATTTAACCATTTTTTCATTACCTTATGTTAAATTGAAATCGTGTCGTCCGTTTCCAAAACATTATTCATTTACAAATTGTTATTCAATTTCAAAACGTTTTTTTTATTGCGAAAGCTTTTAAACAGTTTGCGTATTTGTGGTATTTTTGATAAAACATTAATTTCATTTGAAAACTCAAGTTTTATCTAACACTAACAGATTTAAATTATAAAACCGTATAAAAACCAAATTTAAACCAAAATCCGTAAAGGCCATAATTACAGCAAAATACTCCCAAATAAAAGTAAAATCATAAATAGCTAGTAAACAGTGTAAAACAAGTCATGTGGCCACCACTGACTCCTTCGCTGCACTGATCCACTTATATTTGGGGATTACCTGTATAGATTAAACAGAAGGGGGCGAGTTTACGTAAACTCAGTGTGTAATCCCCATACAAATGAACAGACAGTAAACAGATAATCACAGTCTGGGCTTAAGCCCTTTCCAGTATTAGTATCAGTCTAGCTTAGGCCTTAGCCCATCTCAGTATAAAAACAGTCATGCAGTAGGGCTTTAGTCCATCACAGTATCAGTAGCAGTAACAGATATGCAGTCACAAAAATCCTACCCACGCAGCCTCTACACACCATCTTCGTCTGACCTTACACTCCATGTGGGGATATAATCAACCATCCTATCCCTACACTCCAAGTAGTACCGAATGCTGCACTAGACAGTAGTTTGTAGCTGAGCTGCCAGTAAATTAGCCTCGAGGTCTTTCAGTACACTTCCTCCGAACATTATAATCCCCCAACCCAATGCAATGTAATATACAGATGTGACATTCTATAACATAATATCATGCATGTAAGCAGGGCATATAATGTCAAATTTGTGGGACATCATCAGACTTAATCATATCAATCATACAGTAATTTCAGTTAATTAGGGGTCTAGGTAAACTTACCGACCCTACAGTAGGTTCACAGTCAACTTAGGCGACCCGTACAACCTTATCAGTCAAACAGTGAAAATGGGCCTACAAGCCCATGATGTTTACCCATGTAAGCCCAAACGCCCATGTGGCCACTTGACCCAAATTGTCCTTGGCCTCGTGATCCATTTTAATGTAACTCGTGCTAGTTAATTATTCATATTGTTTCCACTATTTACTTATATGATCCTACAAAGTTGTCTACTTGAGTCACTATTACTAAATTATTTGTATCTTAAGCTACAAAATTCCAAATTAAGATCTGTGAATTTTTCCTGAAACTACGCTCACATATATTCTTACTATAAAATTTTTAGAATTTTTGGTTTAGCCAATAAGTACAGTTTATTCTTTAAAGTTTTCCCTGTTTTGCTATCTGATAGTTTCAACCTTTCTGCACTAAAACTTATTTATCTTCTCGTACAGAATTTGGATAATATTCTCGTTTGTTTCTCTTGAAAATAGACTCATTCATGATTTAAAACATATAAATTCTAACCCATAATTATTTTTATAAAATTTTAATAATTTTCCAAAGTCAGGACAGGGGATTCTGAAATCATTCTCACACTGTCTCACTAAAATTCATATATCTCCTAATAAGAAATTCTTTTGCTTAGTTCATTTCTTCTATGACAAACTAGACTCAAATATATTTAATCCCATATTTTTTTGAGCCTCTTATTCGATTCCCACAATTTGTCGTGATTTTTCAAATTTAGCCTGCTGCTGCTGTCCAAATAGCAAGCAATTTCAGCTTTTCACCGAATCTCGTATTTTTGTGTTTCGGGTACACACCTAATTCCGATTTGAGGCTAAAGCCACCACGAGCATTGAAAAACCTGTATTCGATAATTGGAAACTCAATCTTAGTCACTTAATCTAAATTACTTACAACAATCAATTCCCAAAACTATCGACAACCTTACCTTGCTTGAGCAACCCCGGTTTTCCACAATCACAGCGTCAATTGGGATCTACCAGCCCCTTGATTTGCACCTAATCAGTATATGGCTCACATCGAATGAAGATTCATTGAATAATATAGAGAAGAACTCACTTACCAATTTACCGAATGTCATAATCACACATTTTCCCAAATGGTGAAGAGAGAAAAGAAAATGAGAGAACTACTATGTGATTTTCGGTAGAGATAGGATCAAAAAGAAAAAAAATAAAAAGGAAATAACACAGTGACGAAGAAAAGAACAGAGAAGACACGAAAGAATCAACAAAAATTCGGCAGGGAGTCTTTTACGAAAATGTCAGAATTTTGGAGAGAAAGAGAGAGAAACGAATTTTGAAAAGAATAAAATAAAAAGGAACAAAAATAATCCTGATAACTCCCCAAATCCCAACTCCCCTATCTTCTCTCAATTAACTACCCACTACTCAGAATTAATCTTCTGCACAACTCTTCCAGAAAACTGATTAAAAAGATTAACATTCTTGCTCGTGCAGAGATTCGAACATAGAACCTCCAACACTCCAACTCCCTTACCACTTGAACCAGCAGGCTCAATCTGATATGGTTTTACAAATAATTAAACTTAAGCCCACTGAACAAGGATAAGACTTTAATCAAAAAAATTCCAAAATTTTGCCAAAGGCTTGGCTTGAACTTGGGACCTCATACACACACCTAGAACACTTAACCACTGAAGGAGACAAATATTTTTGTCATATTTTTTTTACAAACAAAAAATATACATTTTTGGGGCGTTACAATTTTACCACCTAAAGAAAATTTCGTCCTCGAAATTTACCTGATCAGAACAGATGAGGATATTACTGACGCATCCCATCCTCAGGCTCCCACGTGGTCTCCTTAGTGCTATGATTATGCCACATAACCTTCACTAAGGGAATAGACTTTTTCCGAAGGACCTTTACATCATGCTCCAGAATATGAACCGGCTCCTCCTCGAAGGTCAAGTCTGGCCTAACTCCGAAGGTAACTCCAACTCTTAAGCGACAGGTCGCATACATTTTAGAATGCAGTAATGTCCAATAAATCGAGGGCTCAGTCTGCCCTTGCGACCGAACCTCAGAACCTTTTTCTATGGCGAGACCTTGAGAAATACTAAGTCCCCTACAGAGTACTCGATCTCACGCCTCTTCAAATCCATATACGATTTCTGCCTATCAGAAGCCGCTTTCAAACGACCCTAAATCAATCTAACCTTATCCTCTATATCAGAGACCAACTCAGAACCCAGAACGCGTCGCTCGCCCAACTCAGTCCAACATAAAGGAGTGTGACACTTACGACCATACAGTGTCTCGTAAGGTGCAATCTGGATGCTAGACTGGAAGCTATTATTGTAGGTAAACTCCGCTAGCGGCAAGTAATCCTCCCAACTACCTCAAAAATCAATCACGTAACTTCTCAACACATCCTCAAGTATCTGAATCACCCTCTCTGACTGACCGTGTCTGAGGATGGAACGCATTACTGAAGTCCAATCTTATACCCAGAGCTTCATGTAGCTTCTTCTAGAATCAAGACATGAAGCGAAGATCCCTATTAGATATTATCAAAACCGATACCCGATGTAGTCTTACTATCTCAGACACATACATTTTAGCTAGCTTCTGCAGAGAGTGGTCAGTACGAATCGGTCTGAAGTGGGCAGACTTGGTCAATCAATCCACGATGACTCATAAAGATCCCTTCTTAGTAGGTGTGAGGGGTAACCCACTAACGAAGTCTATGGTCACTATCTCCCACTTCCAAAGTAGAATCTTGATTGGCTGCAACAAACCCGAAGGTAATTGATGCTCAGCCTTAACTTGCTGGCATGTCAGACACTTAGCCACAAATTCGGTAATCTCTCGCTTAAGACCTGGCCACCAGTATAACTCACGAAGGTCACTGTACATCTTATTTCCGCCAGGATGCATAGCATAAGGGCTACTATGTGCCTCTTGCAGTATAGACTGCCTCAATTCAGTATCTTTCGGTATACAGATTCTCTCACGAAACTAGAGTATCCTTTCGCTATTCAGTCCAAAATCCTCGGTATTCCCACTCTCAACCTATCGAAAACAATGACTTATTCTCTTTTTACTTACCCTTAATTTGCTCTATCCACGTCGGTTTAACTTGTAGTTCGACCAATAGACTACCATCATCAAATAAACTGAGGCGAGCAAACATCGTTCTTAGGTCAGATATAGCTCACGGCTCAGTGCGTTAGCCACCATATTGGCTTTACCAGAGTGGTATTCAATAGTACAGTCGTAGTCCTTAAACAGCTCAATCAATCTACGCTGCCTAAGATTTAGCTCCTTCTAAGTGAGGAGATACTTGAAACTCTTGTGATCCGTGTAGATGATACACTTTTCACCATATAGGTAATGCCTCTAGATCTTCAGTGCGAAGACCACCCCGGCCAACTCCAAGTCATGCGTCGGATAATTCACCTCATGAGTCTTAAGTTGACGAGACGCATACGCTACAACCTTTCCCTCCTACATCAACACACATCCCAAACCAACATATGATGCATCGCTGTAAATAGTGAACTCTTTTCTAAACTCTAGTTGTATCAAAACAGGGGCCTTAGTCAATACAGTCTTGAGCTTCTCAAAGCTCTCTTGCTGCGCATCAGTCCAGTTAAATGGCACACCCTTACATAGCAGCATAGTCAAGGGTGCTACAATCAGTGAAAAACCCTCTACAAATCATCGATAATACCCTGCCAGTAGAGGTGTTCATGGGCCGGGCTGGGCTGGGTTCGGACTGGGCCAAAAAAAATTTTGGCCCTCGTCTTAGGCTCGGGCCGAGCTTGGCCCGAAATGTGGGCCTTAAATTTTATCCAGGTTTGGCTCGGGAAAAAATTCCTAAGCCCGAGCCCAGCCAGGCCGGCCTATTTTTTTAATAAACACTAAAAATTTATTTTTAAAATAAAAAATAAAAAAAGTATTTTAAAATATTTTCAAATTAAAAAAATTAAAAAATATATATTTATTATATTTGAGCCAACCCAGACCCGAGCCAAAAATGTGGTGCCCGAAGCCCGATCTGTTTTCTAAACGGGCCTCATTTGTTTACCCAATCCCATATTTCAGGCCTATATTTTTACCCGAACCCTCCCATATTTCGGGCGAGCCGTCGGCCCGGGCCGAGCCACCCGGCCCATGAACACCTCTACCTGCCAGTCTTAGAAAATTGTGAATCTCAGATAATCTTAGGCTATTTCCAATCCAACACCGCCTCAATCTTTCAAGGATCAACCCTAATCCCCTTAGCAAAAACCACATGACCCAAAAATGTTACTTCACGTAACCAGAACTCGCACTTGCTGAACTTAATATAGAGTTGCTTTTCCTTTAAAATCTGAAGAACAATCCTAAGGTGCTCGTCATGCTCATCCTTAGTCCTCGAGTAAACTAGTATATCGTCAATGAATACCACCACAAACCGATCCAGATAAGGCTGGGACACTTGATTCATAAAATCCATGAAAACTGCTGGTGCATTAGTCAGTCCGAATAGCATCACTAGGAACTCATAGTGACCAAAACGAGTCCTAAACACCGTCTTATGAACATCAGCCTCCTTAACCTCTAATTGATGATATCCAGATCGAAGGTCAATCAAAGAAAAAACTGAAGCTCCTCGGAATTGGTCAAACAAATCATCTATCCTCGGTAGGGGGTTTTTATTCTTAATAGTCAATTTATTCAGCTGCCTGCAGTCGATGCACATACGCATGGATCCATCCTTTTTCTTTACAAATAGAACCGGTGCTCCCCACGGAGACACACTAGGGTGGATGAACCCATGATCTAAAAGATCTTGAATTTGAGCCTTAAGCTCCACAAGCTCCTTCGGTGCCATTCTATAGTGAGCGATGGACACTAGAGCTGTACTAGGAAGGAGCTCTATCCCAAAATCCACTTCACGATTCCGAGGTAAACCCGGTAGCTTATCAGGAAAGACGTCCAGAACATCCTTTACCGTTCTGATATCCTTAACTGTAAAGTCCCCAGAATCCGAAACACTTACATAGGCCAAAAATGCCTCACATCCCTTACGAACCAACTTCTCCGCCACCAGTGCAGAGATCATATTAGATAAGTAGTTCTGATATTCTCCGATCATGACTACCTCTATATCCTCCTCGACGATTTTTGCCTTCTCGACCAGGGCAGAAAGATCTCGCTCCCTCTATGGGGCTATCAGAACTCTCAAATTATCTCTGAGGCCATCCTCAAAGCAGACACATCGCTCATACTCAAATGTCATTATACCTCACGCATAGCAGCTCAGTTTCAAAAATTCGACCTCATACTTGGCCACATTAAGGCGACCCCAATGACACCCCCGAAGAGCTCAGCTCCTTTGGGCCAGAGTCGTTCCGTAACTAACCCTCGGCCCTCAAATCCAGTATTGGCCCAACGACCCTCTCCAAAATCCTTAGCATAGCCTGGGACAATGCATCGTCACCAACCATGCGACCTTGAGACCCAATCTCAGTAGCAGGCGACACTAGCGTCTCACTTGTATCCAAATTAGGCAGATTGCTAGATGACGAAGACCCAGCTCGAGCACATCTACAACCTCTACCACGACCTCTTGTACCCCGTCTGCAAGTACCTCTGGTGCTTATTGTCTAATTGCGTTTATCGGTATTAACAATTTTATGCACCAGTTTACAGTTCCAGTGTTTATTAACAGATATTTTATGAAAACAGTATCAGAAGTGTAAAGTTTATTTCTTACATCGCAGTGTCAATCAATGTCTATCAATTTTACTATAGTCTCAGTATACACTATTTTAAGTGTTTTCAGTATAGTCTATCTATAGTAGTCTCAGTATATACTACCTATAGCAGTTTCAGGATATACTATCAAAGACTGTTTTAGTTTCAGTTTAAACAATTCACAGTTTTAGAAAACTTACTAGATCGGCGCCGGAGACTTGGTGTACCACACTTTCACTAAAAACATTTAGAAATCAGTTCTCAGAAATCACGTCTTAAAAACCCACATCCACAGTCGAGTTTTGGAACCTGTCTCTGATACCACTAAATGTAACACTCCAAATCCGGCCTAGACGTTATGGTCGAATCTAACGATGTCACAGGGTAGCGCTTTTCAAAAAACATGTCGTCGCTAAATCCCCTTTTCTATTTAACCATTTTTTTCATTACCTTATGTTAAATTCAAATCGTGTCTTTTGTTTCCAAAACATTATTCATATACAAATCGTTATTCAATTTCAAAACATTTTTTATTGCAGAAGCTTTTAAACAGATATACAGTCACGAAAATCCTACCCATCCAGCCTCTACACACCATCTCCATCCAACCCTACACTCTATGTGGGGATATAATCAACCCACCCATCCCTACACTCTAAGTAGTACCGAATGCGGCACTTGACAGTAGTTTGCAGCTAAGTTATCAGTAAATTAGGCTCTAGGCCTTTTAGTACACTTCCTCCGAACATTATAATCCCCCAACCTAATACAATGCAATATACAGATATGACATGCTATAACATAATATCATGCATGTAAATAGGACATACAATATCAAATCAGTGGGACATCATCAGACTTAATCATATTAGTCATACAGTCATTTCAGTCAATTAGGGGTCTAGGTAAACTTACCGACCCTACAGTAGGTTCACAGTTGACTTGGGCGACCCGTACAACCTTATCAGTCAAACAGTGAAAATGGGCCTACAAGCCCATGATGTTCGCCATGTGGGCACACACGCCCGTGTGGCCCATATGACCTAAATTGGCCTTGGCCTCATGATCCATTTTAATGTCACCCGTGCTAGTTAATTATTCATATGTGTTTCTACTATTTACTTATATGATCCTTCAAAGTTTTCTACTTGAGCCACTATTACTAAATTATTTGTATCTTAAACTACAAAATTCTGAATTAAGATCCGCAGATTTTACCTGAAAATAGACTCACATATCTTATTACCATAAAATTTTCAAAATTTTTAGTTTAGCTAATAAGTACAGTTTATTCTTTAAATTTTCCCCAATTTTGCTGTCTGACAGTTTCAACCTTTCTGTACAAAAAATTAATTATCTTCTCGTACAGAATTTTGATGATGTTCCCATTTATTTCTCATTAAAATAGACTTATTCATAATTTAAAAATATAAATTCTAACCCATAATTATTTTTATAAAATTTTTAATAATTTTCCAAATTCAGGACAGGGGATTATGAAATCATTCTGACCCTGTCTCACTAAAATTAAAATATCTCCTAATATGAAATTCTTTTGCTTAGTTCGTTTCTTCTATGAGAAACTAGACTCAAATATGTTTAATCCCACATTTTTTCCACCCTCTTATTCGATTACCACAATTTATGGTGATTTTTCAAAATTAGCCTACTGCTGCTGTCCAAACAGTAAGCAATTTTAGCTTTTCGCCGAATCCCTTATTTTTGTGTTTCGGGTACACACTTGATTTTGATTCAAAGTTAAAGCCACCACGAGCACTCCAGAACCTGTATTCGACAATTGGAAACTCAATCTTAGTCACTTAATCTGAATTACTTACAACAGTCATTTCCCAAAACTATCGACAACCTTACCTCGGTTGAGCAACCCCGGTTTTCCACAATCACAGCGTCAATTGGGATCTACCAAACCCTTGATTTGCTCCTAATCAATATATGGCTCACATCAAATGAAGATTCATTGAATAATATAGAGAATAACTCACTTACCAACTCACCAAATGTCACAATCGCACGTTTGCCCAAATGGTGAAGAAGGAAAAGAAAATGAGAGAACTATTATGAGATTTTCGGCAGAGATAGGATCAAAAAGAAAAAAAACAAAGGTAATAACACAGTGATGAAGAAAAGAATAGAGAAGACACGAAAGAATCAACAGAAATTCGGCAGGGAGTCTTTTACGAAAACGTCAGAATTTTGGAGAGAAAGAGAGAGAAACGAATTTTGAAAAGAATAAAATAAAAAAGAACAAAAATAATCCTGATAACACCCCAAATCCCAACTCCCTTATCTTCCCTCAATTAACTACCCACTACTCAGAATCCATCTTCTGCACAACTCTTCCAGGAAACCGAGTAAAAAGATTAACATTCTCGCTCGCGCAACGGTTCGAACAAAGAACCTCCAACACCCTTACCACTTGAACTAACAGGCTCATTCTGATATGGTTTTACAAGTAATTAAACTTAAGCCCACTGAACAAGGATAAGCCTTTAATTATAAAAGAATTCCAAAATTTTTCCAAAGGTTTAGCTTGAACTTGGGACCTTATACACATACTTAGAACACTTAACCACTAAAGCAGACAGATATTTATGTCATATTTTTTTACAAATAAAAAATATACATTTTTGGGTCGTTACATCCCTTCCATTTTCTTTTGAAATTTGACCAGCATTGGGGAAATTACAAGTGATACCCCTAGGGTTTGTGACCTAATTCTTTCCTAATTAAAATGCAGACCTTGCCTATCTCAAAATTCCAATAAAATTAGAATTCCATCATCTTTTTATATTCTTTTCCTAATTAGATTTTCATATTGCTCCTTTTCAAATCCTAATAGAATCTGCTCTCCATCTTTCTATTTATTTTATTTTCTATTTTCTTTCTCTTTTCTTTACACCATATTTTTATCCTAATTGTTGATAATTATTTTGAATAAAATGCATACCTTGCCTATCTCAAAATTCCAATAGAATTAGAATTCCATCACCTTTTTATATTCTTTCCCTAATTAGATTTTCATATTGCTCCTTTTCAAATCCTAATAGAATCTGCTCTCTATCTTTCTATTTATTTTATTTTTTATTTTCTTTATCTTTTCTTTACACCATATTTTTATCCTAATTATTTGTAATTATTTTTTTTCGAATAAAATAATCCTCCATTCAATCGTTCTTTCTATCAATTTTGTAATTATTATTAATAACAACCAATTTCTTACGAAAAATTGGTAAGTACATATCGTTCTCGAAGTTTAGATCCTGAATTTTCATAGTATATCTATCCAGCGATAATCTTTCAATTCAATTACTCAACCTTTTACAGTTCTTACCAAATTGTTTGATAACCTTGACAAATCTTGAAAACAACCGTTAATTCGTGTGTAATGTCTTTTGAAGGACCTAATTTAGGTCAGTTGGATCAGATTGGATAGTGAGTAGCATTGTTTATCAACGCGATGAAAGGTGTGTATTATTTTACAAGCGAATCGGCGCAAACCGTATTTAAGAGTAGGGCCATACAGTCTACCACACGGATGGACCACATGATCCCTCACACGACCATGTACCTCTGAAACCCTAGAATAGTTCAAATCTCACACGACCAGGAACCATCCACACAGCCTACCATACGGTCGTGTCTCCCTTGAATGTTAATTTTTACATTTTCCGCACAACCATGTAACCCTTGCACACAACCTATAACCTCCCAAATGGTCGTGTGACCTCTAATTTATAGTTTTACCCAAAATTTTTTGAATTGTTCAATTTAGTCCCTGAACTATTTTTAGTCCTTTATTTTATTCAATTGAGTCCTTGATAATATAAATTATATTGGAATCCACGAACTAATTGACTAAATTATTATTGTATATGCACGATATGAAAATATTACATGTTTACTATCACTATAATTCCGATGAACTGATAATGTTTTACACACCATTGTGTTACTAATTGCATGACATACATGCCAACTGTTACTGTTCAATCGAACTCATGTTAAGTAAGATTATTTCTACTATAATGATTCGTTATAAGCATGACAATTTTTACTGTACCGATTTGCTATAAGCATGTTATTGCTACCGTATTGATCTGTTATTAGCATGTCATGTTGCATTGCATAGGGTGAGACGATATGAACGAAGGAAATGTGAGCATATTATCTGCACTGTTGAATGACTTATCCACACCGTTTGAGTAGTTTATCTGTATCGTTGAGTAGTTTATCCACTGTGTTAATCGCTTTTATTTGCACCAATGAGTGATTTATCCACACCGAACACTATAAGCTCGGGAAACAAAGAGAAGATGTGTACAAACGAGATATCCAATGATTGAATAGAGGAACTCCTAAACATTTGGCTATCTCAGATGTGTCAATATCAACAGTGACTCATTATTTCGATGAATCATTTCTTCGAGCAGAAGAAAATTATGTAAACACTGACTCGAAATCTCACTTATCAGACTCCACTATGGAAGACACAATTTTTTCTGAAGAATACACCATGATATATCTGATCCATGCATAATATCATGAAAAATGGATACCAATTTTTTACTGCTACTTAGTATCAACAATAGGTCCAAAAAAGTAAATAAAAATATCAAATTTAGATATTTGTACCCTGTAAAAGTAAGGAACCATGTCATATATGCCTGGAATATATTCTGTTTTGAGAGAGTTGAAAAAGAAATTATAATTAGCAAATATGATGTGCATCCACAACCTATTAGCAGCTTGTCTGCAAAAATTTTTTATAAAAAAAACCCCGGTGGTTCATTCACCCTTTTTATTACTAGTGTTTTATCCACAACGAGTGGTACATCCACAATGATGAGTGGTTTATCCACAACGAGTGGTACATACACAATGATGAGTGGTTTATCCACAGCGTGGTGTGTAACAACCCGGTTTTGATCCTAATCAGAATAGTGGTTTTGGGACCACAAATTCGAGTCAGAAAAATATTTTAATATTATTTTTAGTGTCTATTATATGTTAAGTTATAGGTGTGAAAAATTCATGTGGAAATTTAATCGTTTGAAAGTTCAATTCGATAAAAAAGGTTTAATTGTGTAAAATGAAAATTTAGGGGTTAAATCTAAAAATACCTAATTGTTGTTGTCTTTTAAAAATGGGGGTCTTAAATGACAATTAGACCATTTAAATGATAGTGGGTGGCTATGGACAACTATATCCTTATGTTATATGAAATATAAATTATTTATTAAAGGTTAATAAGGTAAATAAATAAAATATTAATATATGTTAATTAAAAACAAAGTAAAATTCAATTATTATCATCCTTGTTTAGCCAAAACTAGAGAAAAGAAAGAAGAGAAAAACACAAGCATAGGTTCGGCCATACTCAAGCTTGATTTAAGGTTCGTTTTAGCTCGATTTTTGATAATTTTTACATTTTTGAGATCATTGCTTGGAATACTTCAAAACCCATGTCTTAATTTTTTGAATTGTTGATGATTTTGAAATGTGCCATTGATGAATGCTTGAAATTTGTGATAGTTGATGATGAAAAATGAAACATATGTGATAGATTAACATGTTTTGTCTTTGAATTTTTAGTGAATTTGAGTAATTAGAGCTAAATTGTGAAAATAAATTTTTGAGGGACTAAAATGTGAAATAAATGAAATGTGTAGACTTATATGAAGACAAGGAACATTCGGCCCTAGCTTAGTGTGGGCAAATTTTGTGTATTTTGTGTTTTGTGCAAAAAGGACTAAATTGTAAAAAGTGTAAAATGTCAGGGGCAAAATGGTAATTTGCCCATTTATGTATTTTTGGATTTAATTGAATGTTTTGATGAATAAAAAGGTTAAATTTGAATATGTTTAGATCAAGAAATGAAGAAAACGGAATTGGATCGGGGGAAAACGAAAGTAGTTGAATAGTCGATCTTGTCCGCTGATATCCAAGGTAAGTTTATTAGCTATTTAATTTTATTAAATCAGTTTATATGTATGAATATCAAATGTATTTATGTTGAATTAAAATTAAAAGTATATAAATCGAATGAAAAGTATGAAAATTATGTATATATATATGTTAGGTTCGAATGAGTATGAATATACAAATATATATATACATCAATGTCCTTGTAAATAATTTAGGTATGGAACTATAGGTATGTATATATGTCAATAAAGTTTGAATTTAGTTAATGTTGTTTGTTTCATATGTTTACATGATGTTCGAATAGATATATATAAAGATATATATATTTGTATAAGTTGGATTGAATAAGCATATATATATATGAATAAATAATTATATTGAGTATAAGTATGAAATTATAATTATATATATGTGTTAATTTCGAATATGTATGTGTATAATGTATAAAGGTACAAATTCTTGTTTCGAAAATAAGTATGGAAATATATATATATTTGTTAGATTCGAATAAGTATACATGCGTCTATATATAAGATCTTGTTTTGAAATTAAGTAAGAATTTATTTATGTATATTATAAATTCGAATATGTTTATATATATCTGTATAGGTATAATTTCTTGTGTCGAAGTTAGTTTTGGAGTTATATATGTACATATGAAGTCGAATATGTATGTCTATATGTATAAGATTTGCATTGAATCAAAAGTATGAAATTGTTATCCTAGTTTATATTAATATGTTTGAATGTTAAATGTATATTATTCAAGTATAAAATAAGTTGAATATTATGATAGTAATATTAGAAATCTATAGTATAAATCTATATATATATGTATTCGATTGAATCATTGAATTAGTATGTTGGAATTGATGATCGAGTTTATTATGTATCCATGTGTATCAAAGAATGTGAGTTATAAATTTTAAACAGAATCTTTGTGCAGGAATTTTGTATACATATATAGCTCGAAAATGAATTATATCTTATGCGATCTGAATCAGGCTATAAGCCTAGCAGGCTAAGTGCCAGTGATCTGAATCAGGTTATAAACCTAGCAGGCTAAGTGCCGATGATCTGAATCAGGCTATAAGCCTAGCAGGCTAAGTGCCGGTGAATCTGTTAAATTAAGTGATTATATGCATTGGATATATATATTTATATGATTTTGGTTATATGTAATGGATAAATATATGAACATTTATTTATATGTATTTGATGAGCATATAAACATTTGGATCTTTGTGTTTAGTGAGTAAGCACATATATTGGTTGTTATGAAATTGTTGGATATATATATATATATGTATGCATTCGGCATATGTGGATTATAAGTATAGATGTGCATTTGGCACATGTAGTTGATAAGTATAAATATATGCTTTTGACATATGTATTTGAAAGATCATAGATATGCATTCGATGAAGTGCAAATGATAAGTATACTAGCAATCAGTATATACAATTAATGATTATGTTTGTAACTTGATTATATGGATATAATGTATATACATATGTTCGTTTATATGTATTAGTTAAATATACATTCTTTTCGATATAAACAAAATGACTTAAGATAGCAATGTGTGGAAAGTAATGATATTTGATAATTGTGATCTTAATAAATTTACTTAAGGAATTATATGATTCGTTTATATGTATTTTAGATATGCTATAAACTTACTAAGCTATAAAAGCTTACTTTGATTGTTTTTGTCCATTTGTTTTATAGATAAAAGCCAAGCTGCAGACTCGGGGATTGTCAGTAAAGATCATCACTCTATCTACTGTCTCGGTATTGAAATGTTTAAATTTTAACTTATGGCATGAATAGGCTAGATAATATTTTGGAAGTCGTACTTTAATGTACTGTATATATATAATTAATAGCCATACGAAAATAGTTTATTTTTCTTATGGTTTAACTGAACTGAAATGTTATGTTTTGTTATAAAAGCTTAAAGTAGAATTTATAATTATACTTACTTAATATTTGACTAAGCTTAACATAAATGTTAAATTCTTGAATTCTACGGAACATCTGTATTGAGTTGTGTTTTGTCCGGTAATGCCTCGTAACCCTAATTTGTCGACGGATACGGGTTAGGGGTGTTACATGGTGTAAAGGTAGAGGAGTTCTAGGGAACTCCTACTGTGGTTTATAGCAGTGGGGTAGGACCTTTTCTGATGAATTGAAATTGCATTGCATTTATAAACATTTGCATAGATGTGAATATTGAGATATTATGTTGATGAGTTTATCTGAAATATCGATATTCTAAATTGCTATTCAGTTTTGATCATTTTATGAGTTGACATTTTGTATGATTTGTCCACTATTTGCACTGATTTTCTTGTGATTGAACTCACACTAGGCTTCATAAGCTCACTCCCCCTCTTATTTCCATTCTTACTGATAACCTACCAGGTTAAGACGCAAACTCGGCATACAGAGGGCTCAACTCGAATTGACCTTTTTGCTATAAAAGTAGTTTAGATTTACTATTTGAAATCTCTATTAATTTGGGAATTGTACCACTTTATTTGAATTGTGGCATGAGACTTCTATTTTGGGTTTATTTAGCATACATGGTATTTATTTAGAATTTAAGATAATGAAACATAGACATAAAATTAAATATGTATAAAATAATTCTAATTTTACTTAATTAATACTAAGTTGAATATCACTTTTCTGTTGCTAAAAATAAAAAATAAATTTTGGAGGAATAAATAAATTGAAAATTAACTAAGTTTTCAAAAGTAGTTACTATTACAAGAGTGTTCTGAAAATAAGCTAACTCATGAGTTTGTTAACTCATGAGTTTTCTGAAAATAAGCTAAGTTTTCTTCTAAAATAAACGATCGTTTTAAAATGACTGTTTATAAACTCTGATAGTTTATTGGGTCATTTCGGTGGCCGATGTAATCTCCCAAATTTGGACTTAACATTTAGGTCGAGTTGATAAGGTTACATGAGCAGTGATCTAAATGGAGAAACATGCTTAAGAACATCCTTTTGATCAAACCAAATTTCACTCCAAAACCCTAACGCGCTCTGCAATTTAGTGAGGGCAACAATTGAACTACTTAGTTCAACTGTTGGCTTAGGGTTAGGTTAAATGGACAATCCCAAATCTACATCGTTTCTAAAGAAATTATAACATGAAAAGGAAATTATTGGCAGGATTTTTTTTAATATTATTATAATCTAACAAATCATGTGGTTTTTCCGTCTGCAATTTTGATAGGAGTGTCCACATTGATCCAACTATATAATATGAATGTCTAAATTGCAAGCAATTTTTTTTAGTACTAACTTTAATTAAACATTTACTAACACACTTGAGCATGCATTAGAACAGTTCTAGTACAAGTATGTTGGTATCAATACTAGCACATACGTATCGATACTTTCCTTACACGATATCGATACCAATTGAAAAATTGATACCGAAACAAGATTTTGTTTCTCGCCTAAAACTAAAACACCAGAAATTATCAGTACCTTTCAAAAAGTATCTATAATTTTACCCCGAGTATCGATACTCGTGATATGGTATAAATACTAAAGCACAGCTTTGACTTCATGTACATCAAAATATCTCATAGGTATCAGTTTTACACTTGAATATCGATACCTCTGCTCCAGACCACAAAAACTCAGCATATTTAAGCATACCAACCATTCCAATAAGAGTTTACCCTATCAAATAAATGTCAAAACAACCATAATAATAGTCACAAACATCGAAAATTAAGTTTGAGAAATAATCACATATCATGATTCAAATCTCTAAATCCTAAGAACAAATACAATATGAAAACGTCAAAATATCAATGCAAATACCAGCAAAAAGGTCTACCACATTGCCTTTATTTCCCAAAACATAAAGAATTAATAAACACCTACAAAATAACGAAAATAGACCTACTTGGATCACCCCACGAAAACCATACCGCTCACACTGAAACGCTACTAATCTGTGATGGTTTAAAAGGAGTGGGTGAGCTTAACAAGCTCAATGAATGCCTAAAACAACTACCATGCAAACATTTCATCAAGCATTATCGACACAACCATATAACATAATCTCAACATTTCCAACTTTAGTGTCTTATTTTACTTATTCATGCATATCTAATGGTCCATTTACATACTCATCACATTCACTTTCAAGCATACATTACAATATTTACAATCATACTTAAAGATAATTTGGCACTTGAGCTATGAAATATAAAAGTGAGCTCTACCACCACACATCGAATACACGGATCTCCAACACACCAAATGACTCGTAGAGTCGAACATATCCCAAGAAGTGAAGCTAACACTCTCTATCACATTAAACATGTCTCATTGAATGGATCTTAGCTCACATTCCTTTATCTCTCCAACATGTCCTAGGGCCTCAATGCCCAAATTATATAACACATATAGTTGAGTACTCACAATCTTATGGCACACCAACTATATCCAACGGTCTCAAAGTTCACAAGGCCAAAATATCTATTATTAAACACACATAATACTTACCGATTATCCGCTCACTATCACATTATATTTGCATCATTAGCACAATATTATCATTGTCACTTAGCATGTATGACATGCCTACGTATACACTTTCACAACAATAATCATGAACACATAATACATGTAATAACATCTCATCTCAATCCACATTTTCAAAATAACAGAAACACATATTACACAAGTTAAACATGAGTACGAGAAAGCTTACACTCAGAATTTCCAGTAGAGGTTTATGCTACTTCTAAATTCCAAATAACGCATTAAATCGTGTCTACAAGTAGCGATTTCAAGCACTCACTAATTACGCTTTCGTCGAAATGTCGAAAGCTCAAACTAGCCTTTGCTTAACTCGTAGAAGGTCATAATGAATTCGAAGATTCAACACAATAAACCACACAACAACATAATCATCAATAAGCTAAGGACTCAACTCAAGTAGTCAAAAACATAAGCCTAAGCTAAGATCTCAAATATCCGAAACCTTCGACAGAGAAAACTTAAATTCCAAATATCTCGGTCTATACTTAATCTTTTAGTCTAAAATTGATTCCATTGATCTAGTTATTCACCTACGACAGATTCTTAACCTTTAAACTACACAAAACTACTTAATTCATGGTATTGAAATTTTCTACATGTTTATGGCAATTTTCATAAAATTCATTTAAATCCTTATAAATCCTTAACAAAACTTTAAACTCAATTTAGGAACCTTCTAGTCATGTTAAAACTAATTGAATAACACTTTGAAATCACGTTTTTACTCAAAAATCTAAAATCCACCATTAACGATCTAATTTTCAGTTTTTAATCAAAACATGCGATTTAATGATTAAAAATTCTATTTTAAAGACTAGATAATATCTATAACTAATACAAAAACAAATGATAACCTTCAATGGAAGAAAATTGAACTTTTGACGCAAATCTGAAAAAACCCACAAATTAGGAAGTTGATGAAATCAATGAGATTTTTGGGTGTTTTCTTGAAATACTATGTAGATTAATGACTTAGGTGATGAGAGGATCAAAAGGATGAAGATTTAACAAAGAAAATCGAAGATGAGCGGTTGGGAGAGCAAGGGACGGCACAAACTAGCAAAGGAGAAGAGTTAACGTGAAATCTATAGGTGGGGATAACTTTAGGTTGTATTTTTAAAATTTGGCAAACCAACTTCATAAACACACTAAATTTTGATCTTTTTACAAATCAGTTCTTATTTCAAAATTAAAAGCCTTTTCAGTATTATTTTCAAAAATTAGTTTAATTTTCAAAATGTCATAGAAAAAACATTTACGATTACCATGCTTACGAAATTTCGAGCACACTAAAGCTAAAACCCCTAAAATAGCCCTAAAAATACTAGGCCCTATTTTGAGGGGTTACAAATTATTTTTGTAACACCCCAAAAATTAGGAGGTTAGAATTTTAAAATTTACATAAATTAAATCCTAGCACTAATAATTAAGAGCTTAGTAAAATCTCTTGAGAACTAAGGTCCAAATATTACCTTTTTCACTTTTTCCTTTTATTTTTCTACACTTAAGGAACCAAGGTTAAAGTAGCTTATGTATTATTTGTAGTAAAATATGGTCATAGAATGGGCATTAGCCTAATGGCCAAGCTTCATCCTTTCTATCCCCTTGAGTAGAGGTTCAAGTCAAGTTGGTTTTACTTCTTTTCCTTTATTTTTCCCTGATTTTGGCCAAAAAGAGTTAATTGCCAAACAACCCTTTTTTTTAAAGTCCAACTAGTAAACCACTTCCTAGCACAATTAGGATTTCTTATATGATTCTAACCCAAATTGAAACCCACATTCTCCCTATTTCTTCTCAATTTTATCTACAAACTCTCTTTTGTAAAATTCTCTCAAAGTTCTTCTTGTAAATTTAGTTTTTGAATCTGAACTTTGCAATCAAGTCCAAATCGAATCGTTTATCATCAATCGTTAAATTTTGTGCCATCAATTTCTAAATTTCTAACAAGATCAGTAAGTTTTTCACGTTTCCCAGTAGCTAGATCTCAAAAGTTCTAGAAAATAATTGTTTTCGTTAAATCTTTCATCCGTCATGGATCTTTTACGATCTTGTCGAAAAACCCCCTAAATCTTGAAATCCATTGTTAATTCCTCGTTTTTCAATAGAAAGACCCGTGTAGGAAATCTGGATCATACTTGAACGTGAGGACCATCATACGAAACCCCAGAAGTCAAGTGTGTATTGTTTTATGAAAAATTGAGTCAAAATTTGAAACTGTCCAGTCACACACAATCTACCACATGGGTATGCGGCCAGCCCGTGTGGACCTCATGGCCTCACACACGACCATCTCCCTTTGTAATCTCTCACATCTTCGCATCGCACCCGACCTAGGACTTCACACACAATCTAGTCACACGGCTGTGTGGCCCCTGCACCTCACTTATTCGAATTGTACACAGCCTGAGGCTTCGCACACGGTGCGGTCACACGGGCATGTGGGCCATGAAACTCAAAAATTACAGTTTTGTCTTAACTTTTATTATTTTATTCAAATCAGTCTCTTATTAGCTTTTTAATGGAATTTAAAGAACTAGATTATGCAATTAGGTCCTGGATTAGGAGTAGAACAATGAGATATATGATTGAATTTATTTACTGAATTAATCTTGATTGATTGTCTGAATAGTAAATTAGGTTACATGTATTTTATGAATACTCGATTGAATGATCCAAATGCTTAAATTGTTGGAAAAATTGGATGCCTAATTTATTCATGATTATCGTTGATTGATTATGAGATAAAAAAATAAACAATATATTGATTAAATGTCATGAAATGTATTTGTATTGCATTTGCATGGTTTGGGTTGATATGATCGGAGGAAGAACTGGCAGTGTAACTGCATTTAATCGTTTGGTATGTACTTACAGTTATAATAGATTCCAACTGTGACGGTCTCGCTGTGTACCCACAGTTACATCATATCCTAATTGCGATGTTTTCACTGTGCTCTCACGATCCCTCTGATAGCTCTTATCTACGAGATGGTCGTGTTTCCGCAGATACTGACAGCTTTTATCTGCAATTACCCGAATCTAAATGTGGTATTAATTCCAAAAATTGGAGTGATGGTGGAGGGAGTTCAGGGGAACTCTCAAATTTTGCAGCGCTAGTGGTTGGGGGTAGGACAAGTAATTTTTAAATTGATTTATGTATGACATATTTGGCAATTTATGCATACATGATTGAATTGACATGATAAAACAATTAAATTGTCTTATGTGCATATATTGTTCATGAACAGTATGAATAACTCTGAAATTGATTCAATTGATTGTCTATGTTTGAGAATAATATTATTGCTTGACTAAAGTAGCAACACTAAATTACCGTACTTGAAATTGACAGATATTTATAACTGATTATTATTCTTGGTAATGATGCACGATGTTATTTAATGTTTAAAAATATAAACGGTATGATTTGGTTTATTGTAAAGGAACTCACATTGAGCTTCCATAGCTCACTCCTAATTTCCATATTTACAGATAATCCTTCAGGCTAAGATGCAGACATGACACTCGGAGGGCCTCAGCTTTTGTTTCATCTTTATTTCCATTAATGTTATTATTTTTAATTCCTTAGGAGGTAGAGTTATTTTTCATTTTCTTTTATTATGAACTATGGTTTGGGATTTAGTTTTAACTTAATTGTTAGATGCATCTCATTTAGTATAGGTTATAAATTTGAGGTTATTATATGATTAAACCAAATTGTTTTATTAAAAGGACTTACATTTTAATTCCACTACTAATTCTAATAAGTTGAACTAGAATATAAATTGTAAACCATTGGAATAAACTTGAGTTTTAAATGAAAATTGATTTTGATAAAGACTGAGTCACTTCGATGGTTAATGTAAACTCTCAAATTTCAAAAGTATATTATGTGTAAATATTTTATATGTAAAATTTATAAATTACTTTTTTTTGAAAGGGTGTAGCTTTTAAATTAAATATAATAAATTTGTGCCTATGTTACACAATTATTAATTAAAGGCAGATGAATTGGTTTATAATTATAATCAATATTACCATTACACATTAAAATATTTAAATTTACATATTAAAACTAATTTTTACACATAATTTACTTGATATATAAATATTCTTGAGTTAGATGAAATGGGATTTAATATTAAGATTATGTATACTTGTCTAAGTTCTAGTCAGCTCAATAAATTGAGTCTAAAACTATGTATTATTATTTTAAAGAATAAATAATTTTCTTGTGTTTTTGTTTTAACATTTTATAGCATTTATTTATAAATAAATCACATATTATATAAATAGTATACAATTCAAAACATTATGAAATAAATAATATTTTAATTTTCTTTTTGTTGGTGACGCCCATCTTTACTTTTCTTTTTTACTTTTTTTTTCTTATTCAAGTCTTTTTATCTAAATCATCATATCGAATCGACAGGCTGGTCCATGGAATATATATTATCTGTTTTGATGAATCGGACTTTGAAAATTAAAAGAACACTGATTGAATTAGCAAGAAATGCAATGCAGCCTACATGACATGATATCAACAGCCATACATTAAAGGTTAAGAAACCAGTTTATCCTATTAATTCTAAAACATATTAATATCTTAAAATTCAATTCCTTATATTATAATTAATTATGATTAAATATTTGACGAATGTCTCAAAACTTAAGGAAGCGTTTGTTTTTACAATTTTGGATAGCTTTTACCACTGTTGGGCTTAACTTTGAATTACTATATATGTCAATGGTTTGTTTTTATATATAATTTTGCATATGTTTGCTATATTTGGTGAAAGTGTCATAAAAGTCCTTATACCATGTTCTAAATTTCATTTTAGTCTCCTTACTAAAAATATACGTCAAGTTATCCTTCCGGCTAGATAAAGGAGCAAATTAGCTCTCCATTAAATTTCTCCCGTTAAATGTTTATATTGGTATTATATATAAGGCATTGTAACAATTTACCCTTCAATCATTACAAATTTATTCAACTTGGCCTCTACTCTTTCTTTTTAGCAAATTAGCCCTCAAATTTTCATTAGTGATATGGCACTATTTTATCTTGTATGCTAAATAATTTTAAAAATATTAAGAAAATTTAAAAAGTTCAAAATATTATAAATAAAGTTTATAATTTCAAAATTATAAAAAAAAGCTCTTAAAAATTAAAAAAATCTAAAATATTCAAATATATATATGTAAAAGTTTTTCAATAAAAAAATTTTAAAAATAGAAAATTCAATTTTTTAAATAACTATATATCTTCACTTCTTTCTAGTAATAAGCTCATGGAAATTTCAATATTTTCGACTTCTTTTTATATTTTGATAAAAATGTACAAATTTATAATATTGACCTGAGCTAGTTGCTAACATGCAAGAAACAAAGTGTAAGTAAAAGTGATAGCGGAAGTGGGCACTTCCCTACGTCTAGAGCCTAGCTCAGTGAGACAAATCCACTATCTTTGAACTCAAAACAATTAGTGATCCTAGTTCTAACACACTCCAGTAAAGAATCCTCAGTTTTGTACTTCAAAAACTAGACCTCTCATCACTAAATTCTTCCCCTAAGAACTTAACTTGTTGATGATTTCCCAACCTTGAAAATTGGCAGCTTCGGTGAATGAAATTTCATAAATTTCACCCCATCCGTGCATGTATCACTTTTAGAACCAACAACAAAAAGTTTTACTAACTCAAATGCACTCTAACAAGTAATGTTCCTTACTAAACAAATAAGTACTCTCAATACTCAGTATTTAAACCTATACAAGTCTCTTAAATATATAAAGATTATTAAGATTTACTAGCATACTAAAGATCAATTACAATCCCCTAAGAACAACAACTAAAATAGATAAATACAATATAATAATGACCAAAGTAAGGTGGACTGGTGGAAGATAAGTCATTAAGTTTTGTCCCGATCCAACATCCTTGATCTAAGGGATATGGTACAATCTATCTAATTCAATCCTCACAATATGTTTCTCCAAGTGAATTGATCCTCATTAACGAGCTTGAATATTCCCACGATATCTGCACAACCCAAAGATTTGTTTCAATAAATTACAAATCTTCCAAATAATGCAAGTTGTTTTCTGTAGTAGCAGTGATGGAAGTAGGCACTTCCATTAACACAATGCAGTTACTTCAAATCCTAACATCAACATATATCCAGGGGTGAAACTAGAGGGGCTGGCAGCCCCCCTTTTAAAATGGAAAACTTTCCATTTAGGTTATTTAAAATTTTAAATTAATAAAGGTAAAATTGCATTTTGGCGCCCCTAAAATGTAAAAATTTGATTTGATCCTTTAAAAATTATAAAGATAGCTATTAAAATGGTGAAATTACATTTTTGCTATTGTAAAATTTACAATTTAATTTCAATCCCCCTAAAAATATTTCTGGTTCGACCCCTGCATGTATCATAACTTTTTAGATGATTTTGGTTCTCAAACCAACAATTATGACAACTCTACACATTTTATTTGGATTTTAGACATCATAATTCCACACATGTTTTTGGCTAATTAAGACTAAGTATAAATGAGAAATTGTAGAGAGTTCTTTTGATGGAGAGAGGAAGCATTGCAAGCTAGTGAACGTGATGTATTAAAAGAAGGCATAAAAGAAATTGGTGTATATTCGATAACACTAAGTGCAACAGCAGGTAGTAGTGTTGGGAAGGTGGAGAAAGGGAAATGTGGCTAACGATAAGACTAATCAAAGAAAATAAGTTGAGAGAATTTTTGAAAAAGCTTTGAGAGTCAAAATTCTAGAGTGCCAGAAAGTTCTTTCACCAGTTGTGAAAGGTTCCTATTTATAAAGTTTCAAGAATAGGAGTTACAAAGCTGGTAATTAATGAGAGTAATGATAGATATTTTTCAGTTACAATTGTGTTAATGATCAAGAATAAATAATGTAAGGTTTTGTTGGTGATGATGAATAGTGAAGAAGAATTCACTATGTTTCTAAAAGGAGGGAAAAACACTCAGTGTTACAAGAAAAGGTTAAGAGGAAAACTTCTTAACTATATCCATATTTGATCCACCAAGCTAAACTCTCTGGAACATCCCAAGAGTGAAGATAACCTAAGAACACTACTATATTCCAGGGTTACTTCCACTTCTACTTTGGAGAAGCAATATCATGTTAAACATCTTTCGCAGAACATCTCTTGAAACGTAAGACGATGATTGTTCTTGAATGAGAGTTGTTCCTGAATAAAAGTTACTTTGGCTCTAAACGTGAATTATTCTCAATGTAGAGGTTGTTCCGAATTAGAGTTCTTCTGTGATGATACTTTTCTTCGTAAAGCTTGTTTTGGATAATGACTCTTCTAGAAAAACACAATTGCTCTAAATACAAGTTGTTTCAAGCAATGGTTGTTCTAAATATAGCTATTCTTGAAACACCATTATTCTAAACAAGAGTTGTTCCGAACTTTAGCTATTCTCGAACAACAATTGTTCTTAATAACAACTATTCAAAACAATAGTTATTACTTCAGAAGAGATATTAAATAAAATAATGACGCTATTTGTTTCACACTTGATAACACAATTTTCTGAAATATAATATTATTTATCTCAAAGAAAATATAAAAATGCTAGTAGTGAAAACTCAACAGAAATGAACTTAAAACTTCATCCAAATTAATTATAAATATCATCTTGAACTTTATTTAGGCTTTGTGAAATTGAAGTTGCAATTCTGTTAGGCTTATGTAATCATATACATTACACATAAATCATTTTAAAACCAACATATTCAACTTACATTGAGTTAGATTTGAATAGTAACTATTTTAAAAAAAAATAATTTAATTATATAAAATATATAATTTAACATGATTAGGTGCTTGTAAAAAAAAAGCTTTCGAATCTCAACTCAATTTACGCTATTGAACTTTATATCTGCTTCCTCAACCAAGATCATCATGTTGCTAAACTAGAAGAAATGCACATAAATGGCAATGTCTTTGACACGCAAATGTAGAATTAGATTACAATTTATCATTTATCCTCAAAAGCTTCCTGCAACTATAAATTTTATTTTTTTTTATTTTTTAAAATAATTATTTTGCATTTATAATTTTTTTTTGAAATTTTGAAAAATGTTTTTATATTATTTTTTAATATTTATTTTTCTGTTTTGAAGAGCTTTTTTTTTCATAATTTTGGAATTATATTTTTAACTTTATAATATTTTTAATTTTTAAAATATTTATTGGATAGCATATAAGAAAAAAATTGTGCCACCTGTAACACCTAAAAACCGGTCTAAACGTTATGGCCGAATCTAGAGTGATTACGTAAAATGGTTGCAATTTTAGCTTTCCAGAAATGTTGAAAAATAACACAATTTTCGTTACTAAAGAAAACTTCAATTTAGTAGAAATTGTTCTTGGTTAGATTTTTAGTTGAAACCATGTTCAATTACATTTTCTAAAAATCAGTTACTTTGTAGTAGAACCACTTAGAAAGATGTATCTTTGAAAACCCAGTTTGCTAATTTAAACCCATTGTTTTTGCAGAAAATAATCATTTAAACAACTAATACGGAAAATGAATAATACCGTTCAAAACCCAAAATAGTCCAAAAAGTCTAAAATTTACAAAACACTTAAAAGCCCAAATTAAAATAATTAAAATAAATGCAAAAATTTTATGACCGAGCTCTCGTCGCACCGACCCGCCTAAGCTTGAGGGTTACCTGAAAGTGATAGACAAAAAGGAAGTGAGTTGTCATAACTCAGTGTGTAACTTTAAAGAAAACATTATTACAGATTTAATTTCAAATTTATTACATAGCAGAACAGATACAAACACATATCTTATACATAATCAGAGTCATATGTAAATTTATAGTTCTACCCCCATCTGCTACACACCATCTCTGACCATCCCTAAACACCATATAGGGTATTAAATACTCATCCAGCCCTACACACCACTTCGTGTCGATATGACACTTTTCAGATTATTTGCAGCAATGCTGCCAATATAATGAGTGAGATATCGCCTCTCACAGAAATACTTCCTCCACATATTATATATCCCACCACAGAATTAGATAAAATCATAACAAAAGTCATGCATAACATTTCAGATACAAATCATGCATAATACTTCCTCCACATAGTATATATCCCACCTCCACATAGTGTCGTCTCAAGAGAATAACTAAGCCTTGAAGGTTGCCAAGGAAAAATCAACAAAAACAAAGTACGAAGAACAATACATCCAAAACTCATAAACAGAACCCTAAAAAATGCCAGAAAAAATATTTAAAAACTTGGAAAGTGACACCAAAGTAACCCAAACTAAGAAAGAATACAATTCTAAAAAACAGTACTCCTAAAGAAATTCTAAGAATGGTAAAAAAATCATCCAATAAGGAGACTTGGTACATCAAATCTTAATCAATCAAAAACCCATAAAATTGAGATTGCAAATAATGAGAAGGTTAAGAACATTTTTGGAATCACTTTGGATCATTCTAGAGGTGTTTGAACGTGCTTAAAACATAAAATGGGGTGTTGGGGGCTTAAAACAACCAAAACAGAAGTTGCACCCCTGAAGTAGTATGTCTCGATACGCTAAATCCTTGTCTCAAGACAAAAAGAACAAAAATATAGTAGTTGGTGTAACAGCTTGAATTTCATTGGTGTCGGAAGATAGTGGTTTCGGAACCCTATTTTAACGAGTATGATCGTAAATTTTATTATTTAATATTTACGAGTTTATTTTGAATAATATTAAATTGTAGTTAGAATTTTTTATTTAAGGGATAATTCATTAAAGTAAAAGTGTATTAAGGTCAGTTGTGTCAGAAAGTAAGGTATCAGGACCTCGTTCCCATAAACCAAAATCGTAAATGTCACATCTCAAAAATCGGGTTAGGAAAAATTAGGTTAGTGAAACCAAGACCGGTCACGTCTTGATTTTGAGTTATGATTGTGAAAATTTTAAAAAGTAATTTGTTTTGGCTTAGTAGTTAACTGTAGTGTTTGTGAGTGAGAGGTCCTATGTTCAAATCCCTTCCCTTGAAATTTTAGTAATTTTGTTGTAACCCCTATCATTGATCATTTGGCATAAATAATATTTTCGCTCAATTAATAAAAAGAATGAGCTTGTTGGTTCAGTGGTAAAACTTCAATTTATTTTTTGGTCTTGTGTTCGAGTCCCTGTGTGTGCAAAGTGCGAATTATGTTTTTGTTTTAAATTTTGAAGAAAAATCTATTTGGATGAGGACCAGATAGTGGAGTAGTGGGTAGTTTAAATTTTTTTAATTTTTAATTTTATTTTATTCTCTTAAAAAATATAATAATATAATAAAAATTATTTGTTTTCCCTAATTTTTCCCAATTTTGTGTCCATGTTCCCACTGCCCTTTTCTTCGTTATTTTTTTTTCTTTCTGTCAGTTTGATTTGTTTTTGGTCTTTAAAATTTCTTTTGTAATTTTGGTTTTTTCCTTTACCTTTTTTTTCTCAAATATGGGTATCGTACAAAGCCTTTCTTTTTATTTCCTTCTCTTTTGATCTGAATGTTGTGCTTTTGAGGTATTGGTTAAGGTTTTAGTTTCTTTTAATGATGTTAATTTTTGTGTTTATTGAGTTATTTGCGAAGGAGGTGATGTTAATGTAGGTTAGTGTGATTTGGTGCAATTAGGAGAAGATTGTGAGACAGTCGATCCTCCGGCAAAATAAATTCCCTTTTTAAGTCATTGTTCCATACAAGGGTAAGTAGTTTTGTTGTGGTAGGAGTTGTTTTATTCTGTAAATAAGGTTCGTTTGATAATAGTTGTACCAATTTGGTCAAACGGGTTAGCAAAAATCATGTTAATTAATTTGTGTAAGTTTTTGGTTTAGGTTACAAGATTGTTCATTCGTGAATTTTCATCAAAACCAACTCAAGTGTGTGTTTCTAACTCGAAACCCCACAAATAAGTCTGGAAAATCTGGAAAAAAACCCGAGAAATTCAAAATTGTTCTTCATCACACGGTTGTGTGGTAGGCCATGTGTGTCACACGGGAGTGTAGAGGCACACGGATGTGTGGGGGCACACGGGCATGTGCTATTGCACGGGTAAGTCAGGTAGGTCGTGCAAGACACACGGGTATGTGCGATTACACGGGTAAATCAGGTAGGTTGTATAGGACACACGAGCTGGTCATCTAGGCCATGTGAAACCACACGAGCTTGTGACCCTTTTTTTGGAATTTTCATTTAGGGACGATTTAGTCTGTAATTCGTAATTAAACCCCTTGTGTGGTCTATTTTGCTTTAAAAAGACCCAAAATGAGGTACATGTGCTGATACGTTCAGTATGTGAGTTACATGTATGATTTATGTGTCGATAATTTTGAAAGCATAACTAATTTTGTAAAGCATGTGTGACATCCGTATTTTGTTATATGTTCTAAAATGATATCCGATTTGGTTATGTCATATGTACGTATGTTATTATGATTTGGCATGAGCATTGAGGTGGGTTTTGATATTGGAGGAAGTGTTTTCATGCAGTATTACTACAATTTTAGCAATTAAATCGCAATATTTGTTTGGCAGCTCAGTTACACCTTTTATGAGTGGCATACCACCACAATCCAGTGTGATTGGATGGATGGACTCATGTAGCTCTATTAGTGTGATTAGTTGGACGAAGTTGACGTGTAGCGGATGGGGGTAGGATTTGTTCTGATATGATATGACATTTTAATATGATCTAAGTTCTAGAAATATTTTATTCTGATTTGATGTAAATATGTGTATGGTATTGTAACACCCCAAACCCGGCCTAGACGTTACAGCCGAATCTAGCGTGTTACATAGAAGTGTTTTTCTGATTTAAAGTTAGATGAATGAAAAAGTTTAATAAAAGTTCATTTAGTTCTTACTTCTTAGAAAACATTTGGTAAGTTATAGAAATCATCACAAGGCAAATTGGTTTATTTTGAAGTTCAAAATATGTGTTTGCCTTAAAACTGTTTTTAGCCGTGAAAACTTATTTGTATCTGTTTAGTAGTTCAAAATAGGAAGTTAAAAACCCAATTAAAAGAAAAATTAAAACACCAGAGGCCTTATTACATAAAAAGAAAATCAACCTATAGTAAATTTAAATATTCAGTCTAGTCTAGAAATAAAGCAAACGTGTGGACACCTCCGAATCTCTTGCAGCTCCAAATCATCAAGGCAGGGGATTACCTGCACAGTAAAAAGAAAAAAATGTAAGTTACGAGAACTCAGTGTGCAATCCCCAGTCATGCAGTAACAGTTTGGGCCCAAGCCTTTTTCAGTATCAGTGTGGACCTTAGCCCAATACAATATCAGTACAGTGCAAGCCTTAGCCCAATATGGAAATAGTGTGGGCCTAAGCCCGTTTACAGTATCAGTATGGTGCAAGTATACAAACCCACCTCAATGCAGCCAACCACACCACCCGTACCAACCCTACACACTATGTGGGGACAAAGTCAACCCACCCAGCCCACACACCAATATTGCAGCATAGCTGCCAGTAATAATATCACAGCAGAGCTGCTAGTGCAGTATATGTGGCAAAGCCACCAGTAATAGTAATTGTGGCAGAGCCACTAGTAACAGTACTTCCTCCACAACAGAAACCCAACCCATGTAGTATGTCATGTCATAAATTATACGTGGATGTAACATGTTATACTCAGTAACAGTTAAATATATATATCATAAAGCATATAGTCATACATAACGTAAGGCCATAACAATCATCTTAACTCCTAGAGGTAAAACTGTCATTCGACCCTTCGGGGGTATTTCGATAATTTACCCATCAAGGGTATTTCAGTAATTTACCCATCAGGGTTATTTTGATAATTTACCCATCGAGGGTATCTTAGTAATTTACCCTTCAGGGATATTTCGATAATTTTCCCATCGAAGGTATTTCGGTAATTTTTATCCTTGTAAGCCCAATAGCCCATTTAGCCCACACAACCCAATTTAGCCCATCGGGACCTATAACGGCCCAAGTGCACGAAAATATTAGTGGTGGCCTCATCAATCTACCGCTTTCAATTGTGGGCTCGGTTTCCTTTTCACACGAGCGATTGCACGCTCAGATGCCAAAGTTTTGCCTTTTCAGGTTTTGCCGATTCTTAGCAGAAAATAATGTGATTACACACCTTTTTGCGAAAGCTTCGCGAAACACTCTCTTGGCACCAACCTACATAGATTACACACTCAGTCAATCCGTCAATCATTGGTATTTCCAAATACTTCATCTACGCTTAAACCAACACCATTTACCACGATTATAAGAACTATGACCTAATATTTTACGATTCTTGACCGAGGCACAGTTTCCCCCTTTTCGATAATTATCTGATCAAGCAACAATAGTTATTGAACGGCAAGGTTACTTAAGAATTATCCCACACGAAAGTTCATGGCATAAAAGGCTTACCTATCAACTTACCCTTAATGGTCCAACTGGTTGATGAAAGAGATTTAAAACGCCTCCACGCCCTAGAGAAATCTCCTTTCTCTTCTCACGGCTTAGCACCCTAAATTGAGGATGAAGAATTTGGTTAGAGAGGCTTAGGCACAATCGGCCAAGCACAGAAGAGGACCTACCTTGAAGAATTCGGTTGAGGTAGAGGTGCATTCAGTTTTGACAAAGAAGATAAATGGATGAGGTTTCAATTTTGAAAGAAGATAGATAAAGAAGGAGAAGAAAAAAAAAGAGGGATTTTGACAGAAAAGAGAAAGAGGATTCAGTTTTGACAGAAGAGAGAATGAGAGAAGATGGTGGTTTCGATTTTGGAAAAAAATAAAGACCCCAAAAGATGTTACCTTTTCGACAATTGAAAGAAAAGAAGAGATGGTAGCTACTTGGTTATCTCATAAACTAAATGCAAAACCGAGCAAAAAGAAATAAAACATGAATGGTAAGACTGGAGAGCAAAGAAAATTTGGTCACCCAAGGCTTCCCAAATGCCGAAAATGCTCCCAAAAGCCCCTCTCTAGCCGAATTTTGCACAAACAAGAGTCCTATTCGGCACAACCTCCCCACACACCTCAACTCCTTGATTATCTCCACCATTTCCTCTATAATCCTCTCCTAGATTTTCTTCCACAACTCTCCATGACCGAATTCAAACTCCACTATGTAGAGTCTCAAACCAACTCTACTTCTCAGGCTGCCAGGGAGTAAAATAAATACTCCTTTGCTACTCAAGGGATTCAAACCAAGCTCCTTTGCCCCTCTTAATCATGCCACTACCACTGGGCTACAACCTCAACTTGTGCTCTTTTTTTTCTAACAATTATTCCTAAGGCCTTCAGGCCAGAATCAAGATTCACTTAGGAGAAAATAAAAATTTTGCTAGGGCCTAGGTTTGATCCCAGGACTTCCTACACACTCCCATACACACCCAAATCACTTAACCACTAAAGCATACAAGCAATTTGTGTAATAACATGACGAATTAAAAATTCTAAAATTTTGGGGTGTTACAGGTATTGTGTCATTCTGATATGATATACGTATATGTGAACATTCTAAGTAAACTTTTGTGTTGATAAATTACATTTGTGAATGTTATAAGGAAATTATGTTTTTTGGGCCGAGTCACACGCTGGGCTTCTAGCTCACTCGTTTGTTTTATACGTTTCAGGTGAACTACAGACTTAAGACTGGACGGCGTGCGGGAGGTCAGGTTGCTTATCGGTTAAATATATAATTTGGTTTATGTTTTAATTATTTTTTGGACTATAAATTTGTTTTGGGCTTTGCTCCCTGATTTTTGCAATGTTTGTTGGATTTTGATATTTTAATGTTAAACTGCAAAGTCGTTCGATTTACCAAACTAAAAATTTGGTTTTCAAAATCAACATTCTAGCAATTTCCACTGCAAAGATTAAATAAGCACTTAAGTCTTTTTCTATAAATAATTAAATGGTTTTTAACGAATGGTTGCCTTAGTTTTGGAAATGATCTAACAACATTAGTATTTTTAAAACAACATGTTTTCGAATTCAAACTCTGGGTTTGAGATAAGTGATTCTGGACTAAAGTTTTACTAAACATATTGTGAGAGTTTTGCCAAATTTTATATTTTTGAAACGCACTTTAAGTTTGATTAAATCGAAAGTTTTTAAACGAGTTAATGCAATTCCTGAAAATTTGGTCATAACGTCTAGGCCAGATTTGGGGTGTTACAGTAAATATTGTTATTAAATATTTACAAAATTGTTATATAAGTGAATTGAATTTTTTATAGGTAACTTTACTGAAAAATTACTAATCAAGGTACAAGGATTAAACCGAAAAAAGTTATAAAAGTTAACTCCTTGAGATTTTAATAGCTTAAGGACTTAGTTACCCTAGGTTTTACATAACAAAAATATTTAAATTAAGAGAATTCTGTTCTTTGTTTTGAAGGGTTTTTTGGGGGTTTTGGTTTTTCTTTTGATTCTATCCATCTTTTGTACTTTCCTTCTATTATAGTAAAATCTCTTTTTGCTAATGATTTTTTTATCCTCTTTTGAGGAGTTTTTCCATATAAAATTTGCGTGTTTGATCTTTTCGATTTTACTTTATTTACTTGTTCGTTGCATACGCGGATTATTTCCCGACAAATCTCAAAGTACAGAAGAAAACCTTAATCCCAAATAGTGTGTCATCTCAAGAGAATAACTAAGCCTTCAAGGTTGCCAAGAAAAAACCAACAAAAAAGCAATGTATGAAGAACAATACGTCCAAAACCCGTAAACAGAACATAAATAAAATGTCAAAAAAATTCTTTAAAAACTTGGAAAGTGACACCAAAGTAACCCAAACTAAGAAAAAGTACAATTCCAAAAACAATACTCCCAAAGAAATTTTAAGAATGATGAAAAAACCATCCAAGGAGATTTGATACATCATATCTTAATAAATCGAAAGAAGGTAAAAGATTTATGAAGGTTTGTAAGTCCTAATTCCTTAATTAGAATCTCCCGTGAAAACCATTTTTTTAAAAGAAAAATAGAATGAAGACTTTAAATTAAATAAATGTAATAAATGAATAATCAATTTTTTAACTTTAATAATTAAAATATATATTAAAATTTTTCGTTCATACGCAATATAAAAATGACAACAAAAGGGAGGATTTCGTAAATGTGAACCGTCTTCTTAGGAATACAAATTCCTTGAAATTAAAGAAAACTTATTAGTTGGATATGAACTAAAAATAAATTTGTTCCAAAAACAATAGAAATAAGCGCAATCACAAAGGGAGGGAAGTTGGGAAATTTCAACAAATTGCTACCCATTGTTGAATAAATCCAAATTCCTGAAAACTTGACAATACCAACTTTTTTTTTTTTTTGGCTTTTGTCTGTTTCTTTATTTTTGTATACCTTGTATTTGACATTAGCGTTTTCAAGAAATTAATTTTAATGGTCCCCAATTCACATTTTAATCCACAATATTACATATCTAACACACATCATATTTATATTTTTATGTAATTAATCCAAACTTATATTTATATTTAATACTTTATTTGCTTAAATTTGATAATTTTTTAATATAAAAAAATTAAAACGATAGGTATAGGAATTTGGATTGATTTGAAATAGGTGGAAAATTAGGTTGATTGCAATTAAGAAAGGTGATTGAGATTGCTGACGTCTAAAGGTTTTGGATGGACCATATATGTGATAGGGATGTTTGATGGAAGGCACACAAATTTATAGATACCCTTTTGTGTTTGCTTTTAAATACAAACTCAAACTCCTCGGAAAATGTAATCTTATATCCAAATAACCAAATTTGTCTTTGATATTAAAATTCAAATGTAAAATATGAATTACTTCTTTACCTCCAATTCTCTCCCGGTCAGAAAATTACATTAAGAAATTCAAATTGAAATATAAATTTTTTGAGGTAAAGTGATAAAAAATTTAATAGTTTAAATGGCAACCTACAAATTATATGTTTTTTTATATATATATTTTGCATTTACCTTTTACAAGGATTTGTTGAGAGTAAAATGTGTATTACTATTATATTCACTTATTTACCGATAATTATGCTAGTTTTGATTGTATTTTTATCATAATTTTTTTTATATATGTTCTTTTTTATACAATGCTTAAAACTACCCATAGTCTCTCTCCAATACTTAAATAGGAGGATAATACGTTTCAACACAATCAAACCCATGTCCTCTAGCAACAATTTCTATACTAATCATATTAAGACTCAATCGACTATAATATTAAAATTTTAATAAATAAATAAATAAAAATGCAACCTGTTTTCTCACTTTAATATTAAAAATAAATTATATATGATTGAGATATGGTTTTAATTATCTAATAAATATTTAGATACCAAGCAAAAATCAAGACCTTCTGTCCCACCAATTCAATTGAAAAGAAATTAATATTAAATTATAGTAAATACTTAAAATTGTGGGCAATTTACACAAAAAAAGCCATTTTTTTTAAAATTATCGAAATAGGCCCATTATTTAATTATTTACTGGCATAGTCTATTTTCTGGCAAATCGCATCCACGCCAGCGCGATGTCAGGGGACGCGCCAGCAAGTCGCGGCCACGTCAGTGCGCTTTACTGACATGGCAAGAAATCGCGCCCTCTAGGACGCGATTTGTCCCGCGCATGAACAGTGCTGCAACGGTCAAAATTTTGACTGTTGCCCCCCCCCAACGGTCAAAAAAAATATAAATACCCCCACCCCTTTTTTTTCACAAACTAATCTTCTCTCAAATTTCCTCTCAATTTCCTTCCAAAATTCTCTCAAATTCATATTTAATTTCAATTTTTTTCTCAAGTTCCTCTTAAATTTCTCTTAACTCCCTTTTTTTAAATAATTTTAAAAATATTTTTTAAAATTTTTTTAAACCGTAAAAATTTGTACGATTTCAGCAATGGCCGGAGAATTGACTCGTCTTGATAAGCATCACATATCGGTGGAACAAATGAAAATGGTAAGTATTAAATTTAATTTTTAAATATTATTTAAGAAATTTTTATTTATGCATTTTTAGATAATTATTAATTTATTATTTGTTATAAAAGTCTGTAAATTGGGTATTGGAATGTAATATCCGGAATATGCATGGTCCTCCATCACCGTTGGTAGAGAACTACCTGCGGGAAGCGGGTTTTTGGCACGTGGCGTCGGTAGGTCGGGGATGCAATGTGGACCCGAAACTAATCAGTGCATTGATCGAGAGGTGGAGACTCGAGACGCACACATTCCATCTTCCATGTGGAGAGTGCACTATCACTCTAGAAGATGTCAGTCTGCAATTGGGATTGCCGATGGACGGGTACCCAGTCATCGGGTCTACCTAATCTAGCGATTGGGGGGCGGTGTGCTACGAGCTTTTGGGCGCTATTCCGGAGAAAATGGAGAGAGGTAAGATTGAGATGGGTTGGTTACGTGACACATTCCCTGATCCGGATGAAGATTCAACCGAAATTGAAAGAATCCGATATGCTCGGGCATACATTCTTCAATTAATTGGAGGTTATCTGATACCCGACACGTCACGGAGCCGCGTACATCTAAGATGGCTGCTGAAACTCGTTGATTTTAGAACAGTCAGTGAATTGAGTTGGGGGCCTGCCGTCTTGGCAACGTTATATCGGGAGATGTGTGGGGCGACGTGACCGAGGAGAGCAAAAATCGAAGGTTTCTTGTCACTACTGCAGTCATGAGCACAATTTCGCTTTCCATTTCTACGTCCTCGAGTGTACCATCCATATATATTCCCACTCTTAACGAGGTAAATTTTATATTAGATTTTACAATTATTATGTAGATTTTTAAAAATAAAAGTATGCTAAAAATTTATTTAATTAGGTGGAACCATCCGACAAGTCATGCTCGATTACCTACCTCTCTTGAAGATATACGGCTTCTATTGGACCAACGGTCGGAAGCACAAGTAAGTATTAAATAAAATAGATATTTCTATACAAGTTATTATGTATATAACTAATATTTCTATCATGTTCATATAGTTTCAAGGGACACCATACGAGGATCCGGCAATTCGGGCAGTAATTCCGGAAGAGTTCTTACAAAATTCACAAGCTTGGCACGTGAAAGTCGTATTGATCAACTACGCAACCGTGGAGCCACACCAGTCAGACAGAGTGCTACGACAGTTTGGATGTAGACAACCGATTCTTGTGGATCCTGAGGTGTTTGACGATCAACACAAAGTCGACCTTCGGCAATTGAATACGGATTGGCCGAGATACTGGTCTGAGTACATGGAAATATGAGAAGATCGGTATGAATATATACCTACTCGGGAACCAATCATCGTTCTGGAGTTAGCGTGCGTTCCAGAATACATGCCATGGTTTAGGATCCATGGCAAGCCGTATTTACTGACGCCAGAGGAGAGGCAGCGGCAAATACGTGTCCAAAGGGAAAGGCGCGGGCCTCTAAATCCAAGACGACAAAACGACGAAGGCAGCCCCTAAACGAGGCTCAGACATTCACTCGACTCATCATCAGCGGCCATGCAATCACTAGGCCCAACGAGAGCACTGACACAGTCACCCGACGCAGCAGTTCAACCAATGATACCCATGCAACCGCCTTTTCAGAGGATGCCAGGTGCGTTTCCTAGCCCTTATATGTATCCTAACCCTTATACGTATCCTTTTCCGAGTCCTATGGCAGGTTGGAGCCAAATGTCCGGTTCAGCTTCATTTCTTGTTATGCCGAGTGGACCACCGATGTATAGGCCAGCGGCGCATGAGGGATCGCAAGAGGGGCTGTCGGGGAGCTCTCCTTTTTACCAATCCCCACTAACGTATGGGTTTCAAACACCGTCGTCGTTCGTGATGCAAATACCTCCACATACACTATTCTTTGAAAGTGGATCATCGTCCCAAGTCCGACAACCAGATGCCGTACCGGAAGAACCAGAATCCCCACCGGAGGAATAACAACTATTGCCGGAAGCTAGAGAAATGAGGAATCCAACGCGTAACCGTCGACGGCTGCCATGTGGCACTGAATCCCCTGGGCATAGACATTGATTGCCGTATTTAAATTTATTTGTACAAATATTTTGAATATTTTGATATTATTTTATGCAATAAAATAGAAAATTTTTTGAGTTATTTTGATATTCTTTGATGTAATAAAATAGAAGTTTATTTGATGTAATAAAACAGATTTTTTTTTTGAGTTATTTTGATATTATTCGATGTAATAACATGAGCTTAATTAATTTGTACAAATATTTTGAATATTTTGATATAATTTGAGAATTCTACTAACCATTAATACAATTATCAGTTAATATTTTTACATTCACATAATGTTAGATTTGAAAAAATGTTTTGACTTTTACTAACAATTAATACAATTATCAATAAATAATTGAAAAAAAATATTATTTATTTACAATTACATTCAACTATTCCGATTAAGGCATGATCGGCTTGTATGGCCTAGATTCCTACACCATCCGCACAAATTCTGTTGACTGGCTGTTTCTCAGATATCCATATTGTTACGTATTCTAGTCGAGCAAGGTTGACCCTTTAGTTTACGACGCAATTCTCTATCCGATAACAGCTTAAAAGGAGCAAGAGATACGGGTGGCCACTTACGTTCATCTGGGACAGGTGGGAAAACGTGTCTCCAGACGCTGTACATGTTTTCTAATTTGTACACTTCGTCCACATGGCTCATCGGATCCAGCCGGAGAATCTGACAAGCTACAATAACATGAGCGATGACATCATTTGGCGATGTAAATTGTACATATAACTCAATATAAGGTGCTCCACTAGCAAGATGAGTCTGTACCATTACCTCCAAGCTACGAGCACCTTTTATGTCGAACGAGTCATATGTCACCGGATCAACAGAAGAACTAAATCAATACGTGATAGACAGAACTTTCATTGGCGTTGTTCCGAAAATTTTACGCCTAATTATTTTATGAAGTTCTGTCAATTCTATGTTCTGGTTAAAAACCAGTCGCACCGTATTCTCCGACAAAAAGACAACACCATTCTCGGTGTGGCAAACCTCACCATCGTAGTAAATAACAGCACTAATACATTCACTCATATTTGAAACTCTAACCTTCTTAGCCTCTCTAAATTGTTTCTGCTGTGACTTATGCATTCTGAGAACATTTTCTGTCTAATTTATAGCCTCAGTCCAAACATGCTACTGTAGCAAAAGCGCGTCCATGAAGGCGCGATTTCACAAATTCTTCTCAAATAGCATCCTGCTAGAAGCGATTTTATACTATTTGCTCAGAAACGTCAAAAAAAAAATATTTCTTCCTCAACCTACTGTAGCAAAAGCGCATCCTCGAGGGCGCGATTTCACAAATTCTTCTAAAATAGCATCCTGCTAGAAGTGATTTTATACTATTTGATCACAAACGTCAACTCGAAATTATTTCTTCCAGGACCTAAAAAGTCTAAACCCTAAACCCTAAAAGCCAAAAAAACCTAACGTAGGAAAAACGGCAAAATCGCGTCCCCCGGAACGCGCTACGTGGCATGAAATCGCGTCCACACCAGTGCACTTTGCTGACATGGCAGCAAATCGCGTCCTAGAGGGTGCGATTTGTTGCCATGTCAGCAAAGCGCGCTGACGTGGCCGCGACTTGCTGGCACGTCCCCTGACATCGCGCTGACGTGGACGCGATTTGCCGGAAAATGGACCATTCCAGTAAATAATTAAATAATGGGCTTATTTCGGTAATTTTTTTTAAAAAATGGCTTTTTTTGTGTAAATTGCCCTAAAATTATATTTTCTTAAATGATATAATTTTTATTATAGACCCAAAAAAGTGTTATTACTTTCTAAAGAGTTAACAAGTAAATATAAATAGTAAATAATATATGTTAGATGAATTGAAAACTGAATCAAGTTAATAAATGTAGGATAAATTGAAAATTAAAATTCACCAAAAAAATACATAATATTTGTGCATAATAAAACTAGTATATGTATACTTAAAATCTCAAAATTTCAAACATTATCAATACTATTACACCTTCCTTGGTTAGTCCCTAATGTTTTACAAAGTTTTTATGAGTTAAGTCCCCGAATAAAATTTTTAATTCAACCCAACATTATTTTTCTTAAAATATGAATTTAACCTAAATGGTAGATTCATTTTAAGAAAAAAAACATATATATTTATAAGCTAAAGTTAGAATGGCAAGACTTGAAACTTGTTCCTACAACAATAGATGAATTGTATATTATAAGAATGGGGTTAGGTAAACTGTTTTCTCTTGATTGATTAAAATGTGATTCCTTCCGTATGTCTTCTGTTTTCTAAATTGACTTCATGAATGTGTAGTTGTTGAGATTTATTTATGAGTTGCAATATAATGGGAAATAGCATTGCCGTCATCAACCATCATCTTCTTCATAATCATAAAAATTATTTTTTTAAATATTTTGTCAAGTTTTTCAAGAGTTTGGTAGGATTGATTCATCAACTTAACTAAGATTCCATTGTTTTGAACGCTTAATTTCAATATCTAAAATTTAATGCTGCGTTTTTTTTTTTCAAAACAATTTCAATTATTTCACCCATAAAAATCTAATTATGGCATTATTAATCATTTATTAGCTTAATACTAAGCTTAGCTTCGGAATTTTGAAATTCCATATTAGAATTATTTGGGAAATTTTTTAAATTTTAAATTTGATTTACATCCCATTATAAATGGGTTTTGGTTTAAGTTTATATATATTATAGTTATCAATTTAATTGTACATTGTAAAGATTGATTTTAATTATAATTATTTGGATGATTGTTTATAATTGAAATTTGTTGGTAACTTCTTCAAAATAAAATATAAATTTATAGTAAAAAAATGCAATCTAGTCTATGTATTATAAAACTAAGTAATTTGAATATTTTATGATTGATATGGTTGAAAAAAAGTAGAATTGATAATAGGTTAATAATATAAAACAATCTTAATTATTAGGGTAAATTATTGTTGTAGTCATCTACTTATTAGTATTTTTTGTCACCAATTATTAAATGGTTAATGGAAAGATGATACGGTAGTTTTTAAAAACTGACATGATAGTAACTTTAACCCATAATATTTTTACATTATGTCAATTTAGTATTGATTCTAAAAGGCTTAACCCTCGACTTTACATATTGTGTAATTTGACTTTTTTTTCTTTCTATTTTGCTTTTCTTTGTAATTCTTTCCACTAAAAAGCTAAAAAAACAAATCTATTAGTTAAGTTTAATCCGAAATATACCAAAAATAGAAACACCCAAAAATCCAATATAATAATTTTTATCTTTCTTATTCTTTTAAAATTAACCCTCAATGTCAGAAATAAAAGTAAAACTGTAAATAAAAGGAATCAAATTACACAATGTGTAAATGTTGAAGGTTAATTTTTGGTGAAATAAAGATTAAATTTACACAATGTATAAATGTTGAGGGTTAAAGTTGCTATTATGTCAATTTTAAAAACTGTCAAATTATTTGTTTGTTAATAATTGAACTGGTAGTGACAAAAAAAGAAAATTTTAAATAATTAGTGACCAAAAAATTACTAATAAATTATTAAGTTTGATAGTACATAATTGAACTAATTACAACAAAAAAATATTTTTCTTATTAAAAGCAGATGTATTGTCAGATTTCAATTCATATACTTAATCGGATTTTATTGGAACTGTCAGATATTTTTATTTTATGGACTGGACTATTTTTTCTTAGAACTATCAGGGGTATGTTAGTCTGAAATTTCCTCGTATTTTCCATGAATATAATAAAGAGTATAAGCCGGATATTGTCAGTTTGTTAAAGACAAGGGTTAGTGGTCCCAAATTAGATAAGATCATTGCTAGATTGGGTTTTCAGTGTTCTCATAGGGTGGAGGCAATTGGGCTTTCTAGAGGAATCTGGGTGGGTTGGAAGGATCCTATTTTTGAAATTATTTGAAGTCACTCCCAATTCATTTGTATTTGAGATATAAGGGGGGTAATTTTTTGCCCATCCATATTGTTTTTGTTTATGGAAGCCTAGATAGGTAGAAGAGGAGGAAGCTTTTGGAAGATCTTAAATATGTTATCTTTACTGGTAATATTCCATGGGTAGCTATTGGTGATTTCAATGCTTTACTATCTTCTAATGATAATAAAGGAGGGCGTAAAGATGGGAAGGTTTGTCCATTTTTTTAATGATTTTCTTATGACGTCAAACTTGCACTATCTGGGCTTTAGGGGGCCTGCATTCACTTGGCATCGAGGTGGGCTCTTGGAAAGGTTGGATATGGCAATTGGTAACGACACTTGGTTGTGAATCTTTCCTAACTACTCCATCACTCATATCCAAAGGATTAAATCGAATCATAGATCATTGCTCCTTTCTCTTGAGCCGTATGTTAATTTACCTAAAAGATGCCCTTTTAAATTTTTGGCTAGTTGGGAGGAGCATCCTAGTTTTTCAAATTTTGTTAAGGACAAGTTAAGTTTTCAAGGTAACATGGTTAAGTCTTTGGATCAATTTACCTACAACATTGAACATTGGAATAATTTAGTGTATGGGTTTATTGGTGCTTGCAAAAGGAAGCTGTTGCAAAAATTGGTTGATATCGAAAGGGACTTAGAAAAAGTAGATTCAGTTTATCTAAGTCTTTTAGAATTGAAGGTTCAGGAGGAATTAAAAGGTGTGCTTTACCATAAAGAGCTACTTGGGAAGCAAAACTTGATGTGTGATTGGTTGCACTTTGGAGATCGAAACACTAATTTTTTTACTCCCGTATGATTTAGAGAATGAAGCATAACATAATTTAGCTCTGAAGAATTTTAAACGGTGAATGATTGTTTGAGGATGAGAATCTTCAATCTGAGGTAATTAAGTTATTTTAGAAATTGTATGGTGAATTTTCGGACAGTAGCACAAGTTTGCCTCCTAGGTCTTTTCCTAATTTTGATTCTAATGATGAATTGTTTTTGGGTAGAACAATTTCAAATGAAGAAATTAAGGGTGATTTATTAGGTATGGCTCCGTTAAAAGCCTCGGACAGTGATGGATACCATGCTCTCTTCTTCCAAAGTCAGTGGGATCTGATCGGTGGTGTTGTTTGCGAATGAGTCAAGAAAATATTTGATGGTCAGCCTATTAACAATGAGCTTAATAACACTTTGCTTGTTCTCATTCCCAAGGTTAAGAACCCAGAGAACTTTGCTCAGTTTCGGCCAATAAGCCTGTGTTTAGTTCTTTATAAGCTTGTCATGAAGATTATTGCGAACAGATTCAAGATGGTTTTCCCTAAAATCATTGGTCTAGAACAAACCAGTTTTATTACTGGAAGAAACATCACAGGTAATATCATAGTAGCCCAAGAAGTTATCCACTCTATGAGAAGCAAACAAAAAAGATGAATGACCATTAAGATTGATTTGGAGAAGGCATATGACTAGGTGAGATGGGATTTTATACATGCTTTCTTTAAAGCGACAAGCATTCCAGACTTTCTTCGTAATGTTATTATGTTAGCCATCACAAGTTCAACTATGCAGATTCTGTGGAATGGAGTGTTTACCTAAAAATTCAGTCTAGTTAGGGGAATCAGGTAAGGGTGTCATTTGTCACTGTACATATTTGTTCTTTGTATGGAATGATTAGGTCATAACATCTCTTCCTCTATTATTCCAGGCCAGTGGTCTCCCATTTAGTTATCCAGGTCAAGATCATCACTCTCTCATGTGTTTTTTACTGATGATCTTGTTATTTTTGGGGAAGCATATTTGAGTCAGGGTTGTTTAATTAAGGAGACTTTGGATGAGTTTTGTAGCATTTCTAGTCATCATGTGAATGCTCACAAAATAAGCATTTTTTTTCTAAAGGGGTAGGTGAAGATTTGGCAGGGATTATTTGTAATTTGCTTGAATTTCGTAGAGTTCATAGTCTTGGAAAGTATTTGGGAGTTCCTCTGTTCCATGAAAGGGTTACCTTAAGTTCCTTAAGGTTTGTGGTAGAAAATGTCAAATCTAGGTTGCAAAGATAGGATGCGAGACAATTATCCTTAGTTAGTAGAGTTACTTTAGCTCAATCGGTCTTACTCAAAATTCTTAACTACTTTATGCAATCAATGATAATCCCGCAAGGAACTTGCGATGAAATTGAAAGTATTGTTAGACAGTTCATATGGGGACCGGTAGGAGGTAGTAAAAAGATGGCTCTTATTAGTTGGAATTCATTATGTCAGCCAAAGTTTTGTGGAGGGCTTGGGTTTCGTCAATTAAAGGATCAAACACTTCCTTCTTGTTGAAATTGGGTTTTAATATTCTAGCAAATTCGAAAGCTTTGTGAGTCTGTGTCTTGTAGTCGATGTATAGGATGAAGGGTGGGGGGTTTGTATCTCCCACAGGAATTGTTCTTTCCTTTGGAGAGAGCCCTGTTTAAGGTATGACCTTTGCTTCGAGAAAATATTTTTTGGTCAATTGGAAATGGTAATAACATTAGGTGTTAGAAGGACAGTTGGATTCCAAAGGTTGATCCGCTAATCAATCTAATCCCAACTAATGCAAACATTGCTACTAATTATTTTCTTAAGGAGATGGTTATAGAAGAAGATTTGTGGAATCTGGAACTCTTTCAGGTTTGGTTGTCAGAAGAAATTATTGGACGTATTATTAGTATTCCACCTCCACAACCCTTGGCAGGATTTGACAAGATTGCCTAGGTTGGTACTTCTTCAGGTTATTTTTCTGTTAAGAGTGTCTAAGGTATGGCCTTTGCTTTGAGAAATTTTTTTTGGTCAATTGGAAATGGTAATAACTTCAGGTGTTAGAAGGACAGTTGGATTCCAAAGGTTGATACCCTAATCAATCTAATCCCAACTAATACAAACATTGCTACTAATTATTTTCTTAAGGAAATAGTTATAGAAGAAGATTTATGGAATCTGAAACTCTTTCAGGTTTGATTACTAGAAGAAATTATTGGACGTATTACTAGTATTCCACCTCCACAACCCTTGGCAGGATTTGACAAGATTGCTTAGGTTGGTACTTCTTCAGGTTAGTTTTCTGTTAAGAGTGTCTATCGTATAGTTAAGAAGAGTTCGTGGAGTCCTAGGGAGGAAGCTTGGAATCTGCCATGGAAATTTTAGGGTTCTCAAAGGGTTCAGATTTTCCTTTAGTTGGTTCTTAAACAACGACTGCTTATTCAAGAGGAGCGACTAAGGCGTGAAGTTGATAGCAATGCAAGATGTTTGATTTGTGGACATGAAGTGGAGGACATAATTCATACTATTAGAGATTGATTTATGGCAAAAGAGGTATGGTCTCGGATCATCCCTTCTCATAAGCAGGTTTGTTTCTTTTTAGGTAATTTGCAGGATTGGATTATGTCTAATTTGCAAAATTGTCATAGTTATGCTATGAGGAATGCCAATTGGTCGTGTTTTTTAGGCACTGTTGCTTGGCGTATCTGGAAGAATAGGAATTTATGTATCTTTCTAGGTACATCGTGGAGTGCAAAGGAAATTGTTAAAAATGCTTATAGTTGGGCTACGCATTACCTTGTTGGTAGTAATGGTGGTTCTATGAAGCAAGCCTCGAGGGTAGACATAGGGGAAGTAGGAAAATGGATTCTATTAAGGTTAGATGAAACTCTCAAGGTAAACACAGGAAGCATTGTTGCAAAAGGAGTTTTGAGAGACCAAAATGAGAAATGGCTCATAGGATTTAATCGTCGCTTAGGGAACTATTTTGTGTTTGAAGATGAATTGTGGGAAATTCTTGACGGTGCGATGCTGGTACAAGGAAGAAACTATGACAAAGTTTTAGTGCAGACAGATAAAATGGAAGCTATTGTGGCTATCAAGGAATCCTTGTTGAAGTCCTCAAATTCTGCACTAGTCAGACGTATTACTCAACTCTTGCAGAATGTGCATAGTTGGTCCTTTGAGTATATTCCTAAAGAAGAAAATTCTAAAGTTGATCGCATCGCTAAATTGGCGTTTGATAGAGAAGAGGGCTTACATTTATTTTTAAGTACTTTTAGTTTTGTGTAAAGTTCCTTTTCAATCACCGAAAAGAAATACACATCAACGTTTAATAACAACAATGTATAGGAATATCAAAGTAAATTCTACCCATAACATATAAAGAAAAGTTAACTATATTTTAATTGTGTTGTTTTTTTAACAAAAGGATAATAAAATTGAAATTTTTCATTGTAAATATTTAAAGTATAATAACAAAATTTTGTTGTCCGATATAATAATTAACAAAGTTTAAAGAAGTTAAATAATAATATATTTATATTTATATTTATATTTGATGAAATATAAATGTAAATTATAAGATGCAGTAGGTTAAAAATATAATAATCATATTTATTTTTGTTGATGGTAAAAATTAATAAAGGGTGTAAGATAGTAAGAGAGATGACGGTTTATCCTGTGTGAGGTAGGCAGCTATCATTCCATGATTGTGAGAATGATGGCAAGATTAATTGAAGATGGAGAGGAGTAATGTTTGGAGAGTCAAGAAATAATTTCTGTCTTGATAATGATCTATATATCCCATCATTAGAGAAAGTGAGAAGGTTTATATACATAGGCTAAAACGGATGCCACGTGTTGAAACTTCACTGGTGGTAATAACACATGTTGTCTCCTTGCAAGGTGGTGATGTGACATTATAGGGCAGCTTGGTAACTAATGGGCGTGAGGCTCTACATGCTCTTAGCGAGGGTAGATCTCATCAGAGGTTTGTTTGGTATGAGATTCACTTAGGGGTAATTCTATATTGGATCTCTACTCTACGTGAGGTTCACTAAAAGGTGACATATATAATCGTCTAGTAGATGGTATAATAATTTTCACTAATTTTAAAAATTATCCATCAATTTGTTGATATGTCTTAATATAAGTAACTAATAATGCTATCAATGCATCAAATACAAAAAATTAAGAATCTTTAATTTTAAAAAAATGTTAAGCGAAATGCAAAAGATAAAATTGGAAATATGACAAGGAAGAAGTTAAAGACATTAATTGCAATTAAACTTAGTTGGGGGTGATAAAAGTCAAAATCAGGGACAGTTTTGAGTACCCCACTAACATTAAGTGTACCCACTTTACAAATAAAACAAATTTAAAGTAGGCTAACCACATCACCCAACTTAAAGGCTACCCCCTTTAATATCCCTATTTCTTAAAATTACTCATTTATTAATAACTAAAATTATTTGCATTCAAAGTTTTATGGTTGGTCATTAAGGAAATGAATGATATAATGAAATACCATTTGACAATCATGGTTAGTAGTGGTCATGGGTCAACAACATTTGACAATTCCAGTTGAATGTTTTATAATTAATTTGTTTTATAGATATAATAAATTGATTTATTTAGAATTAATACAAGTGAAACAAACTACTTTGACCTGTGAACATGAATGCATGGAGTATAAAGGTTTTATGTAAGTGTCAATTTGCATTGTTTTCCATCACTTATCTGTAACCAAATATCTTTTGGGTGACAAAATTCTACACTTAATTGCTCCTAATTGCGCCTTCCTTCATGCTTTCACTCCAGCAACACCATTTCAAACTTCCTTTTGCTCGTCTTTCTTTTGTGGTCTATTGAATATCTTTAAATTTTTTTGTGCCATATCATTTTTTTTCTGTAAATGGATTTTGAGTTGAATCTATGGGTAACAATATGGATAAATTATATCATTAGTTATTAAGTGATGGGTAAGTTTTCATTTTGATCACTTAACTGGAAAAAGTTACAATTTGACCACTAAGTTACTAAAAAGAATTTCATTTAAGTCACTAAGCTGTTAAAATCAATGCTATATGGTTTTCTCTGTTCGCACTACTTGCACCATTTAAGAGCTCTCTTTCCCTTCTCTTCTACTGTTTAGTTTTTTTATGAAACAACTTTAAACATCATAAATCTATGAACTAAAATTCAAATAGCTTCTTTCTTTGATCTCTTACACGACTGTTCGATCGACTTGGATCTAAGATATGTTCTTCTACTCGTCGATGGGTATTGATCCATCATAGCGATTGCTAAATCGTCGCTTGAAATTCGTTGGCAGAACTTTAAAAAAAAAGTTAACATCTCAGTGATTTAAAAAAAATTGAATAGTTTAGGGACTTAAATGAAAATTTCTGAATAGTTCAGTGATTAAATTATAATTTTTTTAATTAAATGATCAAAACGAAAATTTAGTCATAATTTAGTGACTAAATAATTAATATGCATAGAAAAGACATAAAATGTTAAATTGTGGGTGAAAATTCTATATAATATAACAATAAAATATTACTTTAGTTTACCTTATCAAAAATATTGAGTTAATTTGTTATTCGATTATAGAAGAAATATTGAATGAAATAATTCTGTATTATTAGAGGGAGCAATAATGCACCTTCCCAACCTAACCAAGTTGTTTCACATTCAATGCGTATCACATGAACTTTGTTGCCTATCAATTATAGCAATTGAAAGGGCTTTTTATTTTTATTTCTATTTCTTCAACTTATAATTTATCTTTTTGGTAATAATATGAGGTGTGAGGTGTGGGGTTTGGAATTATTTTCTATTTAATTTTGATATTCCGATTATTTCATTTTAAGTTATTTTAATTTTTAAATTATCATGTTTTACGATGGAACAAAGGAATTGAAATGCACTTTTTGACACTAAAACTATGGGTTAATTTAATCGATTTTTTATATTTAAAAATTAGATTTAAATTCAACTCCAACTTAATTTTATCTTAAATTAAAAATAAAATTGAATTCTCGAATTTCAAATTCAGCTCCAACTAGAAGTAAATTTTACCGTAGAACCCGGTACAAGATTTAAAACTTAAAAGGATAATTTACATCAAAGGTCACTAAACAATTAGTAATTTTATGTTTTGTTCACTCAACTTCAAAAAATTATAAAATAGTCATTGAACTATTCGAAAGTTTTTATTTAGGTCGTTGGGCTGTTAAAATCGTTGTTATATAACCTTTTCTGTTCACATTGTCTACACAAATTGAAAGCTTTCATTCTATTTTCTTTCGCGGTTCAATTTTTTTATGAAGTAACTTTAAACATTATGAATCTGTGAACAAAAATCCAAATGATTTTTTTTTTGATTTCTGACACCGATAATCAAATCAACTTGAATATAATATATGTTTCTCTACTTATCAATAAGTATGAATCCACCTTTTCAATCGTTGAATTATTTTTTAAAGAGAAAACCTTGACCCAATAATCTAAAGGGGTTTAGCAAAATGAACCACCATGAAGTTTTCAAAGGCATTTCCACGCGCTTCAAAGGTGGTCCTGTGTGAAACCTTCTTCTAAGCATTTTATGTGTTTGATTGTTGTTCCAGATCATATAGACTAGTATGACAACAAAAATATAGATTAGTATGATATATGATTAGCGTAAAGTGAAATAGAATGATTTATAAATAAATTTATTTATTTTATAAATATAACCCATATTAACTATAATAATTAGTTTTTTTTGTTGGTTTAGGATTTTTGTTGAGTTTAAAAATGTTTAAATAAAGTGAGCATTTTTACTCGTTAAGCTAAATTTATATTTAATTATGCTTAAATAAAATTATTATTTATTTATTTAAACCAAATTATATTTTTCTTCTCATTTATTATTACTACAAAAATCTAAACCTTAAATTTGAAGGCAAAAGAAAAATACAATAAGGGGTGATACTTCTTATTAGGGTGATTTGGAGAAATGAGAATCTTCCTTTTTTTGGTTACATCACAAAAGGGGACGGCAGCTTCCAGGTTTTAGAAAGTTTTATAGCAAACAATTCAACCATGCAAACCTACCAACGTTGAATAAAAGCACTAACAAGAAAACCCCATTCACAATCCCAACTCATATATTAAGTATCCCAAAGTTTAAAATTTCCTTCATGTTCATCTACTTTCATCACCACCATGAAGGTGAACCGGCTTTGCTTCATTTTACCTGCTGATTTTAATGAAATCGCTCCCTTGGGCTACCCCCCAGTGGAAAAACCTGTTAAAAAGGAGGGGAAGAAGCACCCGTACCGTGATTGTGGGGCTCATTTTGTTGGTTTCATCGGGGATTCCCTCCGCCGCTTCTATGGCTCCAGATGCCTGCTTCATTGTGCTAACCCGAGGAGGCAGCAGTCGAGCGTTTTTCATGACCTCGAAGGGGTTCAGATGTCGGAGAAAGTTGGTGGAGACAATCCAAGGATTTTCAGTTACGCCGAGCTTTACATAGGCTCTAAAGGATTCTGTCAAGATGAAATTCTTGGAAGTGGGGGTTTCGGGAGAGTGTATAAAGCTGTTTTACCAAGTGACGGAACTGTGGTGGCCGTCAAATGTTTGGCCGAGAAAGGGGAGAGGTTTGAAAAGACCTTTGCAGCTGAGCTGGTGGCGGTGGCTCATCTCCGCCACAGAAATCTTGTTCGGTTGAGGGGCTGGTGCGTTCATGAAGACCAGTTGCTCCTCGTCTATGACTACATGCCTAATCGAAGCCTCGACAGAGTACTCTTTAGAAGGCCCGAAAATACCGGGGCACCTCCTTTAAACTGGGACCGCCGGAGGAAAATCGTTCGAGGTCTTGCGGCTGCACTGTTTTATCTCCATGAACAACTGGAGACTCAAATCATACACCGCGACGTAAAAACAAGCAACGTGATGCTCGACTCCCAGTACAATGCCCGGCTCGGTGACTTCGGCCTGGCACGGTGGCTGGAACATGAACTGGAGTACCAAATCAGGACACCAGCGACGAAACGACACCAATTCCGTTTAGTTGACACGACGAGGATCGGTGGCACAATTGGGTACCTCCCACCGGAGAGTTTCCAGAAACGAAGTGTGGCGACTACAAAGTCAGATGTTTTCAGCTTTGGGGTTGTTGTTTTAGAGGTGGTTTCGGGGAGGCGAGCTGTTGATCTTACGTTTCCCGACGAGCAAATCATTTTGCTTGATTGGATCCGAAGGTTGTCTGATGAAGATAAGCTTTTACAAGCAGGGGACAGTCAACTTATAGATGGCTCCTACAAGCTTGCGGATATGGAGCGGTTCCTTCATATAGGACTCCTTTGCACGCTCCATAATCCATTGTTGAGGCCTAATATGAAATGGGTTGTTGAAGTTCTTTCTGGTAATATTTCAGGGAAGCTTCCGACTTTGCCATCATTTGAGTCCCACCCTTTATACATCTCACTCTCATCCTCATCCAATACTAGTGGAAGCAAGAGCACCGCCAGTAGTCGGTTGTCCACCGCCACTGCCACTACCAGCAGCGTCAACATTACTGTCTCATTTGCTTCATCCGATTATGTGACTGCCACCGAAGAAACTATTTATGAAACTGCTGAATTTGGAGTCAATGGTTCCAATTTATCCACCAGCAGCAGCCGTCGTCCAACCAACTTCTTTATGGTCGATACTCCGAGGGAAATACCCTTCAAGGAGCTCATTGTCGCCACTGATAATTTCGCGGAATCACGAAGGGTGGCGGAGCTTGACTTCGGAACTGCCTACCAAGGTTTCCTTGACAACCGTCATCACATTCTTGTGAAGAGACTTGGCATGACCAAATGCCCTGCATTGCGAACAAGGTTTTCAAGTGAACTCCAAAACTTAGCGAGGCTCCGCCATCGTAATCTAGTTCAACTCCGTGGATGGTGTACCGAGCAAGGAGAGATGCTCGTTGTATATGATTACTCGGCGAATCAACTGTTGAGTCACCTCCTTTTTCACCATAACAATATAACTGGCAGCTCTATTTTGCAATGGCGACATCGATACAACATTATCAAATCCCTTGCTTCTGCAATTCTTTATCTTCATGAGGAATGGGATGAACAAGTCATCCATAGGAACATTACCTCTTCAGCCATCATTCTTGATCCCGACATGAATCCACGGCTTAGTAGTTTTGCTCTGGCTGAGTTCTTGACAAGAAATGATCACGGCCATCACGCAGCTACCAACAAAAACAAATCAGTTCGTGGAATTTTCGGTTATATGTCACCTGAATATATAGAATCTGGAGAAGCAACAGCAATGGCTGATGTTTATAGCTTTGGAGTGGTGGTGCTTGAGGTGGTCAGTGGATATATGGCAGCTGACTTTAGGCAGCCTGAGGTATTATTGGTGAAACGAGTACACAACTTTGAGACACGGAAAAGGCCGTTTGAGGAACTGGTTGACATCAGGTTGAAGGAGGAATACAATACTGAAGAATTTTTGAGACTAACAAAACTGGGAATCGCTTGCACACGATCTGACCCAAAATTAAGGCCTACCATAAGGCAGATAGTGAGCATACTTGATGGGAATGATAAAAGCTTCATGGAAGAATGGCAGAGGAAGGAGGGTAGTGAAGAATGGAAAGAAAGAAATGCTTGTTCTTTGTCACTTGTTAGAAGAATCCATGCTCTGGGATTACATTGAAACTCATACAGGAGGAGAGGCAAGTTCTAGCATTCGTTTTCCGCAACAATTTTCGTTTCGATTAATGTGTACCGTTAAAGGTAGTGCGTGTGCTTTTGTATGTATCTATCTTAAACAAGGAGATGAAATGTTGTATGTGTATAGTATAGCAGTGGTTAGGAAGTTCTATGTTCATAATCTAAGCCAGATTTGATTGATTCCAAGTACAATTTGCGAAGCTTGGATGGTAGCCATTCATGGCTACCAAAGCGTTTCTTGCTATATCAATTGCTATGAACACATTCATGCCAATTACAACATAAATTCATTGCTTTAACAGGACATCTCGAATTTTTATCATTTGAAAGAAAACTGCAAAGATATACATGACATGATGTAGCAACAACAGGTCAAGTAAGTACTTGGGATGTCTTAGGCATATGAACAAATCTTAATCTGATCTCATCCAGATTTATCCTGTAGCCCTTCTGAGTGTCATTAGGTCCCCGAATCAGGTAGTTCTTCATCACTTTCAATTCCGACCCAGTTAATAAAAGCAAAGAGGAACTCTCTGAAGCTGACTTTTCCATTTTTATCCCAGTCCATTTCTTCTGCATTTTTCCATGGGGAATTACCAAAAGAAAGATTAATATCATTGATGAAAGAAATTTCTGAGAAATTAATTAAAAGTTGAGTTGAAGCTGAGATACTGAATCTAGTCCGAGTGACACGTGCAGGGGAGCGCTCCCATGGAGAAGCTTCATTTAGTGCCTTCACCATGTCTTTCTTGTTAAGTTTTCCATCACCATTCTTATCAAGAAACAAGAATGCTTCGACAATAGTATCGAAAGTGGCCTCAAGTTGCAGGGAATGCATCTTCAATGTCTGAAACATTCTCAATTCACGAGTAAAAACACTGATTAATACTGTCTGCAACATGCTATGTTCTTAAATCTTAAACATAGGGAAAGAAACAAAAATAAGTTATTTTTGGATACATTATCAGGAGAGGAGGAAGGCTTCATTAGAAGATAGATGAGACATAGCAGCACAATAAACTCGTTAAATTGAATCCCTTCGCTCCCGTCAATGTCACATGAATGAAACAAATCCTCAACCTCCTCTTTTGTAAAGTGAAGTTGCAGTTTCTCCAAGCATCTGTTCAGTTCCTCGCGATCAATAGTTCCATTGGAGTCTTCATCTAGAGAAAGAGTGCCATTTAGTGGTAAAACTCGAAGATAAAAATATCTTATAGAGAGCTTAAGATTAAACTACTTGTTGCAACCCACCATACTGCTCGAACACACCTCTGAGGTTTCTCAATCCTTCCCTGAACTGAGGGAACCTCAAGATTATGCTGTCAATTGATTTGAAATTAGATTGTCCTGATGCACTTCTCTTCATTGCAATCATCTTCCTTTCAAGCTTTGAATCCAACTTCTTGTACTTGTTTGATGAACCGTAATTGCATAGCATGCCTCCTATTCTGCTGGATAAGGACTTCAGCGGCGGGCAAGGATGACATTTGCCTTAAGATAAGATATGGAAATCAGATGTCAATTGCATGCTCAATGTTGACATTTTCTCGGAAAGTGTTTCATACAGTATATCTAAGTACATATAATGATGACGAATTCGCCGGTCCAAACCATGTAATGAGTCCCTATACAAGACACACATGATCACTGCATAAATATAGAGCAAACCTATTGGTGAAAGACCATGAGACTGATCCTAGTTGCATACATCAGCACTCAGCAGCACTATTGGCGAAAGACCCTGGTGCTGATCCTAGAGCAAACCTACATGTATTTGCACTTTTGAGCCATTTCGATACCAACATCCATTTTCGGTTCCAAAATTCCTTCTCTAAGAAATTGGCTAATAGAGTTGGCTATCAATGGACAGTCTTTCCATTCTGGAGGCTCTTCTTTTTCATAAAACTCCTTAGAAGTTGTAAATTTACCTTGAACCACCGATGTCCTAATCCTGGATCTATCTCTTGTTAGCCATATCAATATTCACCTCAAAGATTAGCTTGACAAAATCAAGCATAAATCCACATTACAGCATATCAATTGAATTCTGAATCAGGTTGATAATCAAGGTACAGAGCCACACAAATAAGTCAAAATTTTGAAGGAATCCATTAATTTCCTAATAACTGATAAATCCTATACTTCACAGTTTAGACAGGTAACTAGATTACTAGAATCCCACAACAGTATTCTTAATTACTAAGAATGCTAACAATTATACAAGTACAGAACTGTAAACAGTAATTAACAGCCAAAACAAAACCTAAATACACAAGTAAAAAATGACTGATATGAAAAATAAAACAAAAAGTTGTAGCAAAAAGTTGTAGAATAACTCAATCCATGAGCCTCATGTATGCATAAACAAGAATTAGGAAAGAAAAAAAGAAAAACTCATAATCCAGGACTTCAATAACATTCAACTACATAATATGTTGCACAAAATATAAGTATAAAAAGGGATAAAAAAGGAAAGGAAAGAAGAGTCAAAGACATACCCATGGAAGCTTAAGTTGATGATGATGAGTCGTTGGAAGAGATAATGGGAAAATAAGAGTTTTGAAGTCAACAAGGAAAGATGAAGGGAAAGCTGTAAGTAGTCCCACCTAGCTGAAAAGAAGAGAAGTGGTGAAGGTAGAGAATGGGGCAAAGAATAAGCAAAAAAAAAAAAGGGAAGTTTCACAAAGTGGAGAGTAGCATAAATCATGGCCTTGGACAACACATAATGCATACTTCTATTCTTTTGTTTCAAATATCGTAACGGTAGAAGAATTAAATAAAAAGGCATAAATTCTGCTTCCCTTTGGACCGTTATCTCTCATGCCATGTCTTTCAGGGTCATCATTACTTCTTTTATATATATATTCTCTACCATTGTTAAGGTTACTCGATGATAGTGGATTAATACATATATAATTAGATATGTTATATATATTAAACTATAATAAATAAAAATTTTATAAATTTGCTAATTATTAAAATAAAATTAAAATTAAAATAAATAAAAATATTTAAAAGTTTTAAAAATAATATAGGTGGGTTTAAAATGGGCTTAGGTTAGTCATTTACAAATATGGACGGGTTTGGGTAAAATGTTAGGCCCATATTTTGGGTCAGACTCGGTTTGGGGAAAAATAAAGTGTGTTAATATCATACTTAGACCCGACCTGACCCATGAATACATCTAATTCATATATATAAACTATTAATATAATATTTTATATATGAAATGATATAACATTATATAATACAATAAGAAGGCTAACTTTCAAATATAAAAAAAGTACAGGAACTTAGAATATATTTCAATTCGCATAAAAACAAACAATAATATATAGTAATAATTAATAAATAATGTACTACTATAATATATAACTATAATTATATTATAGATAATAATAAAAGATATAATATTACATGATAGTATAATGTTTAATCATTGACACATATATAAACTATTAATATATTAAATACTACATGATATGATATAGGATTATACAATAGAGTAGGAGGGCTAAGTTTAAAATGTATGAAAAGTAAAGGGACTTAGAACATATTTCAACCAGTATAATAATAAATAATATATAATAATTAATATATAACTATTAATATATTATAGATTATAATAAAAGATATAATATTACATGATATTCTAATGTTCAATCATTGATGCATACATATAAACTTTAATATATTATATACTATATGATATTATATAACATTATATAATATAATAGGAGGGCTAACTTTTAAATGTAGGAAAAGTATAGACTTAGATCATATTTCATCCAGTATAATAAACAATAATATATGTTAATAATTAATATATTATGTATTACTCTACTATTATAGTACCTAATATAGTATTATATATGAAGTAATATATTTTATAAGTATTAAAATAATAACTATTATTATGTTATAGATTATAATAAAAGATATAACATTAATAATTAAGTGCAATTTAGTATATTAAAATACATATTTATAATAATAACTAATAATAAATAAAATATTATTTTTTAAATTAGATTTTGAATTAGACTTTAACTTTTACAAATTGTATTTGGGTATTGAGTTTAATTTCCTTTTATTTTGGACTTGAGATTTGAGTTATAAATGGTTTATTTTGAGTTTGGGTAATAATGAGTATATTATTTGGGTTATAACTTAGTATAGTATATTTGAGTTTTGAATAAATATTTTAGAATATGAGTATTTAGGTTTATAATTTTAATAAGAAAAGAATTTACTCAATTGTCAATATAATATAATAATGAACAATAAAAGATATTTTCGTTAATTCATATAATATCATAAAATAATAGATTTTCCCTAAAATAAGTACTTTACCTATTTTATATAAAATAACATTGTTATATATATAATTTATGTTTTTATAAGCTAAATTTGAATTGTATTTTTACCGTATAAAAGTAAAATGAATTATTTCATTCAAAATCAAAATATTTATAATTCATAAAATTCTAAATTATTTGAATCTGTTAGAGCTCGCCTGGCTCAATTCGAGCTCGAAGGGGTCCTAGCTCGAGAAAACCCAAGCTTGAGAAAGCTCAAACTCGAAAAAATCTAAGGTTAAAAAAATCCGAGTCCGAATTAAGCTCGATCTTAGCTCGCCCGAGCCCGCTCTAGTTTTAAAATATATAGTTTTAAATATATGAACAAAAATAATTAATTTTTTGGATAAATCACACCAATGGTCACTCTAAAATAGGAATAGGGTTTGCCCTATTTTGGTCACTCTAATTTTTTTCTCAATTTAATCACTCAAATTAAGATAATTGTTCAAATTAGTCATTGCCGTTAAAATTTAGTTAATCCACTAACAGATTGCAAACGTGACATATTAGCTCATTAAATTATTGATAAGTGATATTTTTTGAACTCGTAACTGAAGTTTAGAAATCTCTCTATAATTAGTCCAAAATGTTTTTCTCCCTTCTCTTTCTCATCACTTCCTCCTCTGAAAATTTCTGAAACAAGGTTTTAAATGTTATAATTGAAACATTTCCTTTCTTGAAATCACTTTTCAATCATTCACCATAGGTTTCTCTCCATCTCTCAAAAATATAAATGTTCTACAAGCTCTAAGTAGTCACGAAGGATGGTTGGTGGCAGATTTTTGCACCAAAAATAGTCTTCATCAACCGGGGATTATGTTCTCCATTTTCACTTTCTTTTAAGCAGCATTTTGGGTAAAGGAAATAAACTTTTTTTCCTTATTTTCTTTATCATTAAAGAGAGCACTGGTTTTGCCAACATTTATATTTATCACACTGAACCCACTGCACGATCAGCAGTGATTCATATACAACATTCCTTTCTTTTATCAACGGTTCCATTAATTGATATTTTTTCACAAATAATTGAAATTCAATTTTTTACTTTGTATTTTTAATTTTTGAAAATTTATAAAATTTTTCTGTTAAGCCCCGATTCATGAACCCACAAAATCTTTCAAATTGTATCTGATTCAACTCAGGTATTGTAGACATTTTCCCATTTTCATCCTCGAGCATTTTAAATTTCTCATTTCTCAAAAAAATCTCATTCTTTTCTCATTCTTCATCGAATCCTACGAATCAATCTAATAATGATGGAATTGTATTTCTATTCTGTTTACTGAATCACATGAAAATTTATTTAACTCCATATACCATATAATATATGTGGAATATATGAAATATAAAATGCGTATAAAAGGAAGAAAAAAATTATACTCAAATTTTAATTTATATTTATAACAAACAAATACAAAAAAGAATTGATAAATGCAATTTAGTTGCATGTACGAAACTAGTCTTTCGTCACTTTGTTTTATTTGTAGAACATTTACATTTTTGAGAGACCAAGAGAAGCATAAGGTGAATGATTGAGAATAAGGTGACAATTTGTTAATAATTCGGGCTCGGTTCAATTTTTGGTTTTTCTATATTAATGTTTTGTTTCAATTTTTTAAAATTATTTTGATAAAATGACCTTTGTTTTTATGGCTTTTGAATATTATTTGACAAAATTTTAAGGTCTTTTTCCTAAATATTCCTAAGAAAATAATAAAATTTTAAGAACTTTTAAATTATTTTCACTATTTTAAATATAAAATATTTATTTTTATATCAAAAAAATTAAAATTAATTATATAGTAAATAAAAATAAAATTCGGTTTGATTTTGGGTAACTGCGATTTTTTAACTTGCATTCCTAAACCATTAAAATATCTCGATTCGGGTCAATTTTTTTGCTCACCCTAATTGAGAAGCCATTTCAGGAAAGGAAATGTTTATTTTATTTGTAGAAGTATAAAATTTAAAATCCTGTTTCAAGATTTTTTTTAGGGAAGGAAGTGATGAGAAAGAGAAGAGAGAAAAAAAAAATTGGATTAATTATAAATAGGTTCCTAAGTTTTGTCAAAAGTTCAAAAAAATCTCACGTGTCAATCACTCAATGGGCTAATATGCTATGCCAGCAATCGATTAGTGGATTAATAAAATTTTTAACGACAGTGATTGATTTCAGAAATTATCTTAATTAGAGTGACTAAATTGAGAAAAAAAAATTAGAGTGACCATGGGTTTAGTTTTGTTGGAAAATTCTAATTAAGAAAACAATTATTTTGGTTACATCGGAAGTTTAAAATTTTTTCTTAAATCGAGCATGTTGTGTTATTTTGTAACACCCCAATCCCAGCCTAGGCATTACAGCCGAATCCAAAAGTGTTACGAAGAAAAAGTTATAAATCCGACTTCATTCTTTTTGAAATCATTGTAAACCGTTGTTACTTAGTAAGCCCGATTTGTTAGGAAAGCGTGTTGTTGTACTTATTTAATTAAAGATCGTTGTTCATTTACGACTTTCAAATAAATCAAATATTTTGAAGCAAAGTTTCTTAAAACGTTATATTTTGGTAAATCGGTTTGTTTCCTTGAAAACAGTTATTTTAAGAAAAACTGTCGTTTTCATAAAACCATTTTATCAATCGTCATGCTAAAAAAATCCAAAATAAAAATCCGAAACCAAAAATAGTCCCAAAAGTCTGGAGAGTCCAAATTATACAAAACTCTCAAAACAAAAATTTAAGTAAGCCAAATTTAAGCAAATATAGTTTTACGGTAACGTGGACACAACCAAGCTCCCGTCGTACCGACCCGCCTAAGTCTGAGGGTTACTTGAAATTATCAGACAAACAGAGAATGATTTTTTATAACTCAGTGTGCAACTCACAGAAACAGAATCTCAAATTCAGTTGCATGGTAGATCAGATACAGACTTATTTCATAATAGCATCAGAACCAGATCAGAGTGTCATAAAAACATATATATATAATCCTACCCCTATCCTCTACACATCAGCTCCGACCATCCCAACACACCACGTGGGGTATCAAAACCCACCCAGCCCTACACACCGCTTAGTGTCCATACGACACTTTTCAGAATAATCGAGCTATGCTGCCAATATAATGGCGAAATATGGCCTCATACAGAACACTTCCTCCGCATAATATATATCTCGCCCCATAATCAGACATAAATAGTGAATAACAGATTTCTGGCTATACATAACATACATACTCGTATAACAGAAACATAACATGCTTAGTACATAACAAATTATACATGTTAGACGTTATTTATGTCATGATTCACACTATCAGACTATCAGATTTCATGCATAATAGCTTATTTAAACACATAACGACTCCACAAAATGCCTACAGTCGATCGGGACGATGTGTACGACCCTAGGGAAAATTTTTGAAATGTGGGCCCACACAGTCCAAAATGGTTTTTCCCGTGTGGCCTACATGGCCTCGCATACGGCCCACACATGCCCGTGTGGCCCGCACAACCTAAAAATGGCCTAGGTCATGTGTCGCACACGACCTTGTAGCGTTGACAGGCCCCAATCTTGGCTTTCACCGAACGCCATTTTTCGAGTTCCTTACTACACACCTTGAGCAAAGATCTGATGCATGCTAGAAAATGAATATTCCTATACCTAAATTGACGAATAATACAAATTAACAATCGAAAATTTTACTAATCTAAACAATTGATATAACAAATCCCACACAACGAACCCAACAATCAAACGAACAATCCCACAAAACAACAACACACTCACCTTCAAATGAACAGCAGCTTGAAACAACCTCATTTGTTGGAGCCCTCACCAACTCACGAACTTCACCTATACGAAACACCCATAAAATTTAATTTCACTTATCTCTCCGCAACAACCCAAAACGAGAAGGAAAAATCCCAAAGCTTAACCAATAAAAGAAATAAATAAATTAAAACCTTACTCAATACCACGAACAGCCCAAGAGTGTAACAGTAGAAGAAACAAAAATAAAGAATAAAAGGGTAGTAGATTCGGCTTGGCCAAAGGATCAAGGAGTAGTCAAAATTGAAAAAAGAAAAGAAAAAACAAAGAATTGGATGCACAGAGTTAACAAACGTGAAAATAGAAAAAACAAGGGATAATTAGAGATTTTTTAGAAATTTAAATTTAAAAAAATAACCAATTTGAAATGCCTCAATTACAATCAAAGTAGAATTCCCCCACCTCCCACGACATGAGAAATAAAAAAATAAAATAGGGAAAAAAAAACACCCCAAATGCACTAGTGGAGATTCGAACACTGGACCCTAACACCCACCCATCCAAGCACTAACCGTTGAAATAAGCATTTAATTATGACAAGATTTAATGAATCAAGGATTAAAAGTTTTGAGATGTTACAACTCCTCCCCCTTAAAAGAAATTTCGACCTTGAAATTTACTTGATTCAAACAGATGTGGATACTATTGACGAATCGAGTCCTCAGCTTCCCACGTGGCTTCTTCAGTGCCATGATTCTGCCACAGAACCTTCACTAATGGAATAGATTTCTTTCTTAAGAACTTAACATCTCAATCTAAAATCTGAACTGGCTCCTTCTTAAAAGTCATATCTGGTCTTACCTTAATTTCCTCAATAGGAACAATATGAGATGGGCCAGCCGATACCGTCTCAATGTGGAGACGGGAAACATATATTGGTTACGGTTCAACTTCGGAGGTAGCTCCAACTGATAAGCAACCAGTCCCACACGCTTCAGAATTTAATATGGCCCAATAAACCTAGGGCTCCACTTGCTTTTACGTCCAAATCGTAGAACCTTTTTCGCGGAGATACCTTAAGGAACACAAAATCACCTACAGAATACTCAATGCCCCTCTTTTTCAAATCTACATAGGACTTTTGTCTATCAAAACCCACATTAAGATAATCCCGAATCAGTCTAACTTTGTTTTCAGTTTCAGAAACCAACTCAGGACCCAAGACCCGTCGCTCACCTAACTCAGTCCAACACAATGGAGTACAACACTTACGACCATACAGAGCCTCGTAATGTGTCATTTGAATCCTAGACTGGAAACTGTTATTGTTGGCAAACTCGGTTAATGGTAGAGAATCCTTCCAACTACCTCAAAAATCAATCACACAACTCCGAAGTATATTCTTCGGTATCTGAATCACCCTTTTAGATTGACCATCTGTCTAAAGATAGAACGCAATACTGAAGTCCAACCTCGAACCCAAAGCGTCATGAAGTTTCCTCCAAAATCGAGATGTGAAGTAAGGATCTCTATTAGAAATAAACGAGATCGGTACTCCATGAAGTCTCACGATTTTAGAAATATATAGCTTGGCCAATTTCTGTAGGGAGAAATCTGTCCGAACAGGAATGAAGTGGGAAGACTTGGTTAACCAATCCACGATGACCCATATAGAATCCTTCTTAGTAGGTGTTAAAGGCAACCCACTAACGAAGTCAACAATCACATGCTCTCATTTTTAAATGGGAATCTTAATGGGTTGAAGCAAACCCGAAGGCAGTTGATGCTTAGCCTTAACTTGTTGGCACATCAGACAACGAGAAACAAAGTCTGTCACTTCCCGTTTCAAACCAGGCCACTAGTACAGTTTATGAAGATCCCGATATATTTTATTTCCTCAGGGATGTATAACATATGGGCTACTATGCGCTTCCCTCAGAATAGACTGTCTCAAATTAGAGTCATTCGATACACAAACGCGTCCTCGAAAACACAAAACCCCATCACTATTTAGCGTAAAATCAGACGTACTACCATCCTCTACCTGATGGAATCGCAGAACTAGAGAATCATCCCCTAACTGTTTATCCCAAATACAATTAATCCAAGTCGGCTTAACTTGCAACTCGGCTAGCAGACTCCCATCATTAAACAAACTTAAGTGAGCAAACATCGCCTTCAAATCAGACATTACCCTACGACTAAGAGCATCAGCCACCACGTTGGGCTTACTGGGATGATTCTTAATTGTGCAGTCTTAATCCTTAAGCAGTTCAATCCATCTATGCTGCCTAAGGTTTAAGTCTTTTTGGGTAAGGAGATACTTGAGGCTCTTGTGATCGGTGTAGATAATACACCTCTCACCATATAGATAGTGCCTTCAAAGCTTTAAGGTGAAGGCAACAACAACTAACTCAAGATCGTGTGTAGGATAGTTGCTCTTATGTGACTTAAGCTATCAAGAAGCATAAGCCACTACCTTATCGTCTTGCATCAGAACATAACCCAAACTGACATGAGATGCATTACTATATACCACGAACTCCTTACCGGATTTAGGCTATATTAGAATAGAAGCATGAGTCAAAACAAATTTGAGTTTCTAAAATCTCGATTACTGCTCATCAGTCCAAACAAATGGGGCATTCTTACGCAACAGTTTAGTTTGAGGAGCTGCAATTAATGAGAACCCCTCGACAAACCTTTGATAATAACCCATTAGCCCAAGAAAACTACGAATCTCAGAAACATTTTTAGGCTGTTTCCACTCAAGCACAACCTCGATTTTCTTAGGATCAACTTGGATCCCCTCAGCAAAAACCACATGACCCAGAAAATTTACCTCTATCAACTAGAATTCGCATTTGCTTAACTTAGTATAAAGTTATTTCTCTCGGAGTATCTGAAAAACTAATCTAAGATACTCATCATTATCATCCTCGATCTTAGAGTATACCAGAATGTCGTCGATGAAAATCATGATGAACTAATCCAAGTACGGCAAAAAAACCCGATTCATAAGATGAACCTATGATAAAGAAGTTGTTGAAGTTAAGCCTTTAGCTCCACAAGCTCCTTCGGTGCCATACGATAAGGAGCAATGGACACCAGAGCTGTACCCAGTAAAAACTTCTCGACTCGAAGGTAAACCTGGTAACTCATTGAGAAAAACATCCAAAAATTCTTTAACCGTTTGGATGTTCTTAACAGAAGAACCCACAGAAGTCGAATCATTCACAAAAGCCAAGTATGCTTCACACCCTTTTCGGCCACATGAGTAGAGATCACATTGGATAAGTAACCCCAATGCTCGCTGATTATAACCACCTCCACTTCATTCTTTGATATCAAAACTACCCTATTAGTAGCACAATCTAAATTGACTCGATGCACCACGAGCCAGTCCATCCCTAAAATCAGATCAAATTTTCTAAATGATAACTTTATCAGATAGCCAAAAACGCAACCCATTGTATCTCTAGCGGTACATTCATATAATAAAAAAAGTACCAATAATCACATCAGCGGTGTCTTTTTCCTCACGACATTTAGCAGTATAAACCAACGTAGGGCCTTACCGCAATTTGATTACCACATTTGCCTGGTGCTCTCTGTCCTCTACCCCCACCTCTGGCCGGACTACGGCCCCTAGACGGCTGCTAAACTGCCCGTTGAGGCTGAATAAAACCTAGAGCTAGAGCTTGCATTTGATTAGAATGATGTGGGCAATCTCTAATACGATGCTCCATCGACCCACATCCCAGACACGCTCCCAACCTTCTCCAACACTCACCCGGATGGCATTTCCCATAATCATTACATGGATGAGCCACAATAGGAGCAACTGGAACTCTAACGCTAGAAGGCCTATCAGATCTGGCCCGATTTTTAGGCCTCTGAATAGAACTAAAGGGCTTCGAATCCCTTTAACTCTTATCTCTCTTACGGTCTTTATTCTGGCGCTTAACCCGCTTAACCTCTTTGGCAATATTCGAATTGTCCATCAAGACGACAAACCCTCGCTCCCTCTGCGAAGCTATTAGAACTCTCAAATTATCCCTTAGACCATCCTCAAAATGAACACATTTCTCATACCCAATCGCCACTATTCCACGAGCGTAATGACTCAATCTCAAAAATTCGGCCTAATACTCGGCCACAGTCCTATCCCCCTGAGTGAGGTTCATGAACTCGAGTCTGCAAGCATTCACATAACTTGCCCCCACATATTTCCTCTAGAAGGCGGTCTTAAAATATTCCCAGTTGATCCAATTTGGCTGAGTACCCTCCTCAACCGTTAGCCACCACTGATACGCCTCATCGCGAAGCAGAGATACTTCACCCTTCAATTTCTATTTAGGGATGCAGTTAATATCATTCATTATCCTCTCAGTGACCTCTAACCAATATTCGGCCACAGTCGGGGTGATTCTAGTGACACCCCTAAATAGCTCAACACCATTAGATCGAAGTTGTTTAGTTACCGACCCACGGCTCCCAAAACCAGAATGGGCCCAACAACCCTCTCCAACACTTTCAGCATGGCTTGGGACAATACGTCGTCCCTAACCGAGTGACTATGAGACCCAGTCTCAGCATTAGGTGTAGTTAGTGTCTCGCTCGTATCCAAATTAGGGATACTGCCCATCAAGGATAACTCAGCTAGAGTTCCTCTACGACACCCGCCGCGCCTACGAATACCACGACCACGTGTTCCACGAGCACTCATCGTAATCACAGATTTATTTACATGACAGAGTTTTATGTATTAGTTTCATTATTTATTAGCAAATGTTTATGCTTCAAATAAGTATCAGAAGGAGTTTTAGAAATTTTAGCCTCTAACTAACTCAGTACAGCTTTAATTATTTCAGAGTTTTCTAAATAAAGTATTTCTAAGTTAGAAGTATTTATAGGATCTGCGTCGGAGACTCAGTATACCACATACTCACTTTTTAGATAAAAAATAAACTTTACTTGGAAAAATAGTTTTTGCAAATACAATTTTGAACCCAAAATTTTCACACCCCAAGTTTTGTAACCTGGCTCCCATACCACTAAATGTAACACCTCAAACCTGGCCTAGCCATTATGGTCGAATCTAAAAGTATTACGAAGAAAAAGTTATAAACCCGACTTCCTTCTTTTTTAAATAATTTTAAACCATTGTTATTTAGTAAGCTTAATTTGTTAGGAAAACATGTTGTTGCACATATTTAATTTAAGATCATTGTTCGTTTACGACTTTTAAATAAATTGAATATTTTGCAGTGGAGTTTCTTAAAACGTTATATTTTGGTAAATCGATTTGTTTCCTTGAAAACAATTATTTTCAGAAAAACAGTCATTTTCATAAAATCGTTTTATCAATCGTCATGCTAGAAAACCAAAATAAAAATCTAAAACCAAAAACAGCCCCAAAAGTCTAGAGAGTCCAAATTATACAAAACTCTCAAAACATAAATTTAAGTAAATATAGTTTTACGACAATGTGGACACAATCGAGCCCCCGTCACATCGACCCGCCTAAGTCTGAGGGTCACCTGAAATTATTAAACAAATAGAGAATGAGTTTTTATAACTCAGTGTGCAACTCATAGAAACAAAATCTCAAACACAAACTTATTTCATAACAGAATCAGAATTAGATTAGAGTAATATAGAAATATATATATAATCCTATCCCCATTCTCTACACACCAGCTCCGACCATCCCAACATACCACGTAGGGTATAAAACACCTACCCAGCCCTAAAAACTGCTTAGTGTCCATACGACACTTTTCAAAATAATCACAGCTATGCTACCAGTATAATGGCGAGATATCGCCTCACACATAACCCTTCCTCCACATAATACATATCCCGCCCCACAATCAAACATAAACAGTGAATAATAGATTTTCAGATATACATAACTTACATACTCGTATAACAGAAACAGAACATGCTTGGTACATAAGAGATTATACATGTTAGACGTTATTTACATCATGATTCACACTATCAGACTATCAGATTTTTGCTTTCGCCGATCACCGTTTTTTGAGTTTCTCGTTACACACCTTTAGCAAAGATCCGCCACACGCTAGAAAATAAATATCCCCAGACTTAAATTGACAAATAATACGAATTAACGGTCGAAAATTTTACTAATCCAAACAATCGATATAACAAATCCCACACAACGAACCCAACAATTGAACGAACGATCCCACAAACAACCACACACTCACCTTCAAATGAACAGCAGCGTGAAACAACCTCAGTTTGTCGGAGCCCTCACCAACTCATGAAATTTACCTATACAAAATACCCATAAAATTTAATTTCACTTATCTCTTCGCAACAACCCAAAACGAGAAGGAAAAATCCCAAAGCTTAACCAATAAAAGAAATAAATTAATTAAAACCTTACTCAATACCACAAACGACGCAGGAGTGTAACAACAGAAGAAAGAAAAATAAAGAATAAAAGGATAGCAAATTGGCTTGGCCAAAGGATCAAGAAGTGGTCAAAATTGAAAAAAGAAAAGAAAAAACAAAGAATTGGATAGACAGAGTTAACAAATGTGAAAATAGAAAAACAAAGGATAATTGGAGATTTTCTATGAATTTAAATTTAAAAAAATAACCAATTTTAAAGCCCCTACTTACTAGTCAAAGTAGAATTCCCCCACCTCCCACGACATGAGAAATAAAAAAATAAAAAAAGGAAAAAAAAACACCCCAAATGCACTAGTGGAGACTTGAACACTGAACCCCAACACCCACACATCCAAGCACTAACTGTGGAGACAAACACTTAATTATGATGAAATTTAATGAATCAAAAATTAAGAGTTTTGGGATGTTACATATTTATAGCAAAAAACCTAAACCAAGATGTACCTATGCTTTGTGCGAGATAGACTCAAGTTGATCATGACTTTCAACCAAACAATTTTTTCCATTATCCTTGAACTACAAATTAGCTCGAATATGAGCTCGAGCAACATGAACCAATTCACAGAATGAAAAAGAATTATTTATTTCCAGTAGGAAAATAAATTCTCTCTATAAACTCATAAATTGGTAATCATTCGATATTCCCAGAAAATAGAATTTATTCTTTATAAATAAATTACCACTACTTTCTAGCAGAATAACGACGTATGAAAAATGTGTAAATAGCTTAATCGATGACCTTTATTTATAGAGAAAAGTACAAGAGTTCTCGTTGAATAAATCATTAATAAATAATATTATTTTAATAGAAAATACAATCCTACTCTAACTAGAGTAGGGGGTGGCATGCTCCTGTATAGTACTAGGGTTGCCGCCCCTCACATGTTATATGCTAGTTTGGGCCTCTCATGCATTAGGCCATATTACATGTGTGTTTTTAGACTTTTGATTCAACACTTTATAATTTTATTTAACCCAATATTTATTTTCTATTACTCGAAATAAATATTATTTAATCAATTAATTTAATTAGTTAAATTAGCTAAAGTAATTTCTCAATTAAATAATTTTTCAACCTAATTCTAATTTCGTTAAAGTCATAACAATTTTACCATAATATAATCTACAAAAAAAATTAATTTTTTATTCTATAAATTCATTATGATTTAATTAATTTAATTTCATTTTCGAATTTTAATTATTTAACTACAATTAAAAATAATAATAATTCGAAGAACCTTAAATTAATTCCTAAACTACTTCTTGTACTTAATGAGAAAACACATTAATTGCAGACAATGATATATGCTACCTCATCGTTTTCATTCATTTTTATTTATTGGTTGTACATGCAATTCATTTTTTGTTATCTCGAGCTAGTAAATGGACCAATTGGACATATATAATTATGACTCAAATAATTTATAATTAACTTCTATCTTTTTGCTTATTAATTATAATATTATTTAGTCACAAAGTCATTCCACTAAAGTATAGTGACTAAATTCTCCCTTATTATATACCATTACGAAAGCTACTTAATAAGTGTTCATCCAAAGACATTTTCATAAGTGTGTTACCCTCATAGGATATTCTTAATCTCTTTGGGATAAACCCGTTCTCCCAATGTGATCCTGTTTTATCTCACGGTAACCATTACATCTTCATGAAAACTCAATTACTATCAAATAATAATAAAATCATTTATCACAAAGACAAATGACCCATGACAATGTTTTACTTTTCATCTATCATGTAATGCCAATGAGAGGATATCATTTACCCTTTAGTTGGGCTATGAATTCCACTGTTGTAAAATGGTGCTACATACTATAGAAGCTGTATACTCAATGTACCAATCTTTGAATCCTTATCTATTTGAATTCAGATTTTCATTTACATCAAAGTATATGAGCATACATAGTCCATCATCCACTAGGGATTAAGGTATGTCACGCTATGAACATCACAAGCAAAAAAATCCATAATCGGGATTTAGGATATATTCTACTTGGGTCCTGTTCGATGTATTGTCAATCAAATCAGTCACATTTATGTTTATCTTTTAGGAGTCATCCGTTCTGATACCCAAAACGATGTATCTCCTCAATTAAATTTGGTAGACAATATGTTAGTCTTTTAATCAATTTACTCATTTCCGATTAGACTAAGGACACGTTTAGGTTATCTACTAATATAAGTTGTCTTTTCGTATTACGATCCTACTACATAGTACCGTTTAATATTAATTAAAAATTAGATAATTATTTAACCAATATTTGTTTACATTTTACTTTATGTGTAAAAATCATTGAGGACAATATGCAAAAAATATTAATGTAACTGATAAACTAAAAGCACTAAATCTAACAAATTTTACCCTTAATTTTTTAAATAAACAAAAATAAATTTCTAGTCACTTTTTAGCATAGGACACCATAAATTGAAAACTATTTTCCCCTGGCACTGTTTGAAACTAGATTTAAGAATTATCAAAATGTCCAATGATTTATCAATATTTTTATGGGTAAATTATTAGATATTTTGGTAAAAACCTTTCATATGTCTTTTTTTTAGTAAAGCTCATCCTAGAAATGTCCCCACTTTAAACAACATATTTTCGCATGATAGGCACCAAGTTAAATGTCCTGGTAAAAGCTTTTCGTGATAGTCCATAATATATTTAGCTCGTGATATTTTTCAAATTGGTCAATTTTAGTCTTTATATTTTTAAAATTTTAGTTTTGATTCAATCAATAGCAATTAAATTTAATTATTAATCTTATACCATGTGAATAATTGTAAATTAAGCCCTGTTTGGCATTGCATTTAGAGGTGAAAAAGTACTTTTCAATCGGGGTAGCCAGCATCATACCAGTCTGTTTTGATGTACCGTTTCAAAATTATCGTTGTTTTTTTAAAACATTTGGTTTATGTATATAAAAAGTATTCACAAATATCAAAAATGAGATTAAATAAATCTCAAATATAAAATACTCATTATAAATAAAACTTTGGTCGAAATAGTAAAGAAAATATTTTAAAAATGTTGGTGGCATGGATTCAAATATCACCCTATGTAAAATTTAAGATACCAATAAAAATAAAAATAAAAATAAAAATAAAATACTCATCAATTATATAAAATATTCTTTAATTAGCTTCACAGATACAATCAATCATTAAATAAACTCAAAATAAAAAAGTAAAAAAATTATTCCACAAATTAAACAATAATATTATCTCATTCTATTCATATAAAAATATATAATTCAAAAAAATCCAAAATAAATAACAAAAATGTAACCTCCCCAACCCGGCTTAAGTGGTAAACCTGAGCCCAAGAGATTACATTAACCACCGAAATGATTCGGTCAGTATGAAATTTAAGTTTTCGCCTTTAAACCATAAGTAATTTTTTAAGCAAAACTTACCAAGTATTTAGCAATGACAGATTAATAACATACCATTAAAATGTATAAATATGTTTTCCTAATTTTCATATATAAATTATAAGATTTACGCTCTATTATACTCGTATAACCATAACTCCAAATCATGGAATCCATAGTTATTAATGACCATGATCAATAATAATAATAATAATAATAATAAATGTAGCAATCTTGTGACAAGCTTGAGACCCTCCGCGTGTCGAATCTGTGTCTAGTCTATTGATTATCTGAAAAAGATGGAAAATAAATGAGTGAGCTTAGCAGGTTCAATGAGAGACCCTTTACAATAAATCAAATCAATATTTGAACATACATGTCTATCATGATAACCAAATTCACATAAAAATCCTAATAATAAGATAATTCAGTTTTTATCACTCTAGACAAACAAAACATTAACACACAATTGCATTCAATTGAACAATTCTACTATAATATCTTTTACAATAGGTATATGCACACTTATTAGTTTGGTTGTTTCATCATATACTTTCAATGAGAATGTATGGTATGCAACAATCACATAATGTATCATATGGCATTCAGAAATCCTACCCTTGACCACTAGCTCTCTAAATACGGAGTTCTTAGAACCCCTTTTCCTTTTCACTCCATGTTTCATATAAGTGTAGCCAAACTACCATTTGGTTTGAGGATCCACAATTCCTTGCAAATAAAAGCTGTCAAAGAAAATTATGGATGCTCCGTTCATTTAGTCGCAGTTGGAATTTGCTAAGCTGTGAGTACACAACAAACATATATGCATTATAAACTACCTTTTTGATCATATATTTGCAGTATAAACTGTCGTTCGTTTCTTCCACCTTTCATACTTTCCCCCTCATGCATATGCAAAACAATCAGATCTTTACTGTTCGTACATTCAGTGATCGTTTCAGAATTTTGTCATGTAGTCGTTCCATATAGTTAAGTGAGGCATTCGCTCGACTTATTCACAAAATATTCAGTTTAACATAATCATGCAAGATTTAGAATGATCATTCCTTTAAGCAATCATATAATACCGACAACTATAAGCATGGCGTTAACAATTATGGTTTTAAATAGTCATACCTAAATCATCGAAATTCTAACAACAATTATGACAACATTCACGAATTTATGTCAATAATCAATAATAATAAACATATAAAGCATAAAATCATTCAACCATGTAAATACTTCATACCATCCTAATCTAGAGCCTAACTACATAATCTGGTTCTATAGATGGCATTAAAATCTAATCAGGGACTAAATTGCATAAAATAAGCAAAGATAAGGAAAAGCTGTAATTTTAAGTTTCTAGGGGCCACACGGCCGTGCGTCCAGCTTGTGTGCATGGCCCAAACCGTGTGCGAAGCAAATAAGTGTAGGTGCAGGGGCCACACGACTGTGTGCGAAGCGCGGATGTGAGGGAGAATAGGGGACACAGCTGTGTGAGAGGCCATGTGTCCCACACGGGCGGGCCACATGCCTGTGTGATAGACCGTGTGTACTTGGATAGTTTTGAATTTTAACTCGATTTTTCGTCAAAAGTCACCCACCTTACTTTCCCGAGACCTCGAATGATCACCCTACGTTCAAGCTTGATCCTAACACTTACAAGGGTCGATCTTGATAGGAATTCAACGATCTAATGACTCGAGTTTCAACCAATTGAAAAAGAACAATTGATGAGGGCTTGATTGAATTTTCAAAATCTTTAGGAATAACTTTTAGTAAAACGTAAAGGTTTTGAAAGAGTTTTGAGACAGAGAATAATGTGAGAAAACTAAGATATATAAAGAGAGAGTTTAGGGTTTTCAATTTGATAATAGATAGGGAATTTTAGTAGAGTTTAGAAAAGGAATACAATAGAAATAGAAATAAAAAGGATAAGTTCTAGTCGGATTAGAAAAGGAGTAGTTTGAATTTCAAATTAAGGTATGTGGTTAAAAAGACAATAGAATTTTAATTTTATTTGAATTTTGAGAAGAAAGATAAGATATTATTTTAAATTAGGATAAAGGGATAAAAAATATATTTTTTAATTTTGTAAAAATGGTTTTAATAAAAGATAAGATTTGAATTTTTCTTTTTAAAACTAATCCTTAATTTTTTTTTTGGATTTTTAAAAATTCTAACCCCTAATTTGGGATGTTACAAAAAAGATTTAAATTTAAAATATATTTTAAAATTAAAGTTTTTGGGTACCAACCGATACATCATATTTCGACCGATACAGGCAAAATCAATAGATACACATTGGTACAATTGATACCCACTGAAATTTGTGTAGAAACCGAACCTAAAGTTTATTGTTTTAATTTACTACGTAACTGAACGTTCTAATCGATATGGGCAGTATTGAATACCATGTTTTCAACCCCAAAAACAATGCCAAACACTTGACTTTTGGAGTTAAAAGTAAGGTAATCAATACTGTATGGGTGGATGTATCGTTTTTCTACTAGTATAGGTACGTACTGGTACTAGTCTGTTTCGGTGTACCATTTCAGATTTATCACTATTTTTGTAAAACATTTGATATATGCATATAAAAAGGTATTTACAAATATCAAATACTGAGATTAAATAAATCTCAAATATAAAATACTCATAAAAAAAACTTTCGTTGGAGTGATAAAGAAAATATTTTATGACCTTCACAAATACAATCCATCATTAAACAAACTCAAAATAAGAAAATTATCACATTCTATGCATATAAGAACTTGTTAAACCAAGCTTTATTTGATAAAATATTTTGATACAACAAATTGAAGTGTTTTTTTGAATAAAAGTTAAAATTGAACAAAACTAACAAAATGATTTGTTAAAATTGAAGTCTAAGCGATAAAACTTCGAATATCCACTTTGAACTCTCAGAAAAATTTTAAACATCTTTAAAATCAAATTAAAATGATTCTCACTTAGTAAAATGACTTTTAACAAATTAAATCATTTTCAAACAAGTCAGAATTGCTCCGAGCAAAAAAGTATTGGTACTTTTTTGGCCAAGTATCAATATTTTATGAATTATCGATACCCTTTTTAAAAATGATACCAAAATGACATTTTTTTTCACAAACCGTATTAGGTATTGATACCTTTTATTAAGTATCGATATTTTCTGAAATATTTATATTCCTTTTTAAAAACAATACTAAAATAGCATTCTGTTTCTCACAAAACTTTCAAAGTATCGATACATTTTTATAAGTATCAATAAAATTGTTTTGGTATCGATAGAAAAACTCCAACAGTCACTGAATTCAACATTTATAGCAAAAATTATCGACCTTTTTTTATATGGTATCGACACTTGGTGTTGTAGATGAATTAAATGCTCTGGTTTTTACATCACCAAAAGCTTTGTTCATGACACCAACAATCTCAACAGTTGGAAATCAATTAGGAGGTATAAATACCAACTTCTAAAGATCCTACAACAACAAGAAAGCACTTTCAAGAAAAAATCATCAATGAAACAACCTTTGAGCTTACTATTTTCATATTCTTTCTACATACACTTGTGAGCTTTACTTCTATTCTTTTGCTCAAGTGTATTTCATTGTTTTTGAGCTTAATTTACGAACACTTTGATCTTGTAAGGACTATTTCTTTGTTTGCTTATTTTTATTTCCTTGAGAGAGTTTGTTCTTAAGATTTGGGGTAGAAATGTTAAGGGAGTTGTAACGTTAAACCTTGTCCTCAAAGGTTATCAAATTAGTGAATTTGAGAAAATCCTTAGTTGTAAAAAGCTAAGGTAGTGGAGTAGGCAATTGGGGCCGAACCACTCTAAAGTATCGTGTTTCAATTTTCTTTCTAACTTTCACAAAAAATTTTAAAAGTCAATTCACCCCCTCTTGGCAATTTCGGTTTGATTTATCGAGCTAACACAATTCATAATTCAACAAATCCAAAAAAAAAGAATAATTTAAAATTAAAATTTATTTTTTGGTACAAATAAATAATAAAATTTAAAATATATTTAAAATCATTTTTTTAGTACCAACTGGTACACCATATTTCAGTAGATACGGGCGGAATCAATTGGTACACACTAATACGACTGGTACCAACCGGAATGGAACCTAAAGGTTGTTGAGCATTCCAGCCAGTACGAGCGGTACCATAATGACACCAACTATTATGATTAAAAGTGCAGTGAAAAGTGTTTTTCCATCCAAACGCAAAAGCTAGGGTTTAGGTGCTTTTAGTTTTTAGCTTTTGTGTTTTGAAGGGCAAATTAGCAAAATACCCTTATTTGTATTAACTATTTAAATTGTATTTAAAATTTTAGATTAATTTATATTTTATGTATCATTATATTAAATTATTTAAATATTTCATGTATTATATTAAAATATTTAAAAATACCATTATATTAAATTATTTAAATATTATTTATTATTTTACTTAAAATTTTAAAATATTTCATGTATAATTAAATTTACAAATAATTTATTAATTGTTGAAAAGTATATTTTATGTATAATTATATTAATTATATTAATTAATTTATTTTTAAATTTCTAACATAATGTCTAAAATTGACTTTTTAACTTTCCACCACAATTTTTTATAGTAATACCAAACACCTTATTAACAAACCACACTTTTTATAGCATTTTCCATTATGCTTTCTAGAAAAGCACTTTATTTTTTCCAAATTGAGCTTTTCAAAAGCATTTCTCGACCGCAACAACAAGGCCAAGCTAGCCATTTATCCATATTTCTAATTGGATCATTCTAAGTAAACATACTTTTCAAATTTTAAAATTTTAATCTTTACGCAAATGATAGTTGTTAATCCATTAACTAGATTTTTAGTGAGTAATATATAGAAATAACAAACTGACATGACATTACATATATGATATTATGTTTGGTGCATCATATTTTGGAAATAGCATAATTTAATAAGTTTAATTGTTGTTGGTTGCAGGGGCGAAGCCAGAACAAATTTTTAGAAGGGGCCGAATGAAATTTTAATTTTTTATAGTTTATATCTTTATAATTTTTAAAGGATTAAATCAACTTTTTATAATTTTAGGGAGGCCAAGGTACAATTTTACCTTTATTAATTTAAAATTTTAAAAAAAATTCAAGGGTCTAAATAGAAAATTTCCATTTTATAGGGGGCCAACGCCCCTGCCAGCCCCCTGTATCCGCCTCTCGTTGGTTGGTAATGACTGAAATTTTAAAATCTGAAAGTACGCAGACTAAAAATAATCAAATTAAAGTTCAAGAATTAAATTCACAACTTTAATAAAGTATAGAAATAATAACAAAATAAAAAAAAGTTGGAACGTATGATCTTTTTATAGCCTAGGCGGATAGGGTATTTGCCTATAAACCCCTCGCCATTTACTATTTATTAAAGAAGGTCTTCTGCCTTTTTTATTACATTTATACTCCTTATTTTACTGATTTCAATGTTTCTAAAAATCTCTTTAATTGTACAATAATAGTCCCTAATATTTTGCATGATTTTGAAAAAGGTTTTTTAACATATTTAAATTTATGCGAATAATGTTTAAAATAAAAAATAAATTTTGAAATATTCATAATATTATTTAAATATGCAATCTTACAATATATATTTTAAAATAATACACATTTACTAGAAATAAATTTATTAAATGTTATGAATATTACATTTTAAAATATTTATTAGTTTATATGTTAACTGATTTTTTTAAATGTTTAAAAATTATATTTTCAGTAACATTTTAAATTTTTATTAGCAGTGACAGAGAGAGTGCATGCAGGGGCTTTGGCCCCCAAATGAGAAATTTCTACTTTAGACCCTTAAAATTCATAAAATTATAAATTAATATATAGTAAAATTATAGTTTGACTCCCAAATATGTAAGAATTTCTATCTAATCATTTTTTGTGAAAAAAACAACGCAAATACATTAAGCTAAGCCATCATAAGCTAAAATGTCGTTAATTCTATCTGCACAGAATCTTGCTTCCAGCTGCTCAGGTACATCCTCAAATACTTGTACTGCAAATGTCTTGTCAAAAATCATCTTAGCTATGCAACCGGCCACTTGGTTCATCTCCCTTGGAATGTGTCTAACATTCCATTGGTCCATAATCCTTAGCATCCGATTAATCCTTCTCAACAAACTTGAGGAAGAATCTGCAAATTGTCTATCTTGGAGAGCATTGACCAACTCTAAATTGTCAGTATGAATCAAGGCCTTGTTGAACCCCTCGTCTTCCAAGAAGAACCAAACCATCTATGACACCCCAAAGCTCAACATCAAGGACTGAACAATCCTCCAAATAATGATCGATCTCCATTCTGTTTTCGCATCACGTCCCCAACAGCAGCGAAACCTGCATCTGATTTAACAACACAATCAATATGTAAGATAATCCAATTACCTGATAAATGTAAATTGAAATTAGTAATAAGCTGTCTTGGTGAGCCTTACTTGAGAGCTAAATTGAACTGCTTAGCCTAACTAAAAGATGATCTAATAGTTTCAGAAGGAGTCTAAGTTAATCCTTGAAACACAAAAAGATTTCTATTTTTTCCATATGCGCTAGACAATTAAACCAAAAAGGCTAGCCCAAGTGATTCCCATACTCAACATCTTCAAAGGGCTACATAAATTGGATTCCATCTAATCAAACATGTTACTAGAACAAAAGTCAATTGCTTATTGTTTGACACAAGACATAGCCAAACTTCTTTGGTAGTAGGACAATCCTTAAGCACATGTAGGATATCTTCAAGCTCATGATAAACAAATGTCATCATTAGCAATGCCTTTCATTATCCTCTCCATATTTGCAAGGAGACATTATTTAAAAACAAGCCATAAAAATAGTCAAACACGTTGAGGACCTTTAAATTTCCAAATGATTTTCCACCATCTGTCTTTTGAATGCCACATTGTTTCTCTAATAGACGAATACACACTTTTAACCGAAAATGAGTCGGTGGAAGTACGAAGCAAATTTATTTTATCTTCTCTTGCTAGAGGATGAGGAGGGGGATACTCACAATTCTATTAACAATATTTTCCAGTAGCCAGACTTTGAATAAATCAAGGTTCCACATGCCATCCTCTATTACCATATCTAGGGGTGAGAAAAACTCAATTCGACTCGAAAAAATTGAAAAAAAAATCGAATTTTGAGTTAAACGAATCAAGTTATTCAAGTCAACTCAAAATTTTTTTCCAAATTTCGAGTTCGATTCGAGTTTAATTTTTGAATTTGAATAAATCGAATACCCAACAATAGTATTTTACATTTTTACCCCAAACCCCCAAACATTTTACTTTCCCCCAAAAACTTTTACTCCCCTCCCCTCCCACCCCATCTACCCAAAACTCATTTCCCCCCTAATTTTTTTAATATTCCCCCATTTACTTTCCCCCAACCCTCAAAACTTTTTATTTTCCCCCTAAACTTTTACTTTTCACACTTTACCCCCGAATAAAAAATCATCCAAAAAAAGTCTTTAAACCTAAATAGTAATAATTTTATTTATATCTACTATTTATATTATTAATTAAATTTCACATTTTGTACTATTTATTTTATTGAATTGTTTAATCATATTAAATCTTTATAAATTTATGTTAAAATTGAATTATTGACGATGCCATAAAATATTCGTGCTAAAATTTTATGTTGGTATCAATTTCGCATTTTATCTTTAAGATAAATTTTATTAAAAAATCATATTTTTTATATTTAATATATTTTTTAATTTCAAAATACATAGTGGCAAAAATTAGAAGATAATTAAAGCAACTAAGCAAGCAAAGAAGCTAACTCGTATATAAAAGACTAATAAATAAATTATGAGGAGATGAAAGTTAATAACAAATTTGATTACAGCGGGCAAATTTAATTACGGTGGGTGACAGTGGTTACAAGGTTCCAAAGTCATTTTTTAAAATTTAACTCGAACAAATATATTTGATTCGATTCGATTTTCATCTCATTCGACTCGATTCGAGAAAATTTCAAATCGAGTTAGGATGATAAAATAGAATTCGTCAACTCGATTAACTCAAAAATTTTTCATTCGATCTGATTTGATCGAATGCTCACCCTTAACCGTGTCACTAAGAGCATAATCAAGAACAAATTAATCTAGGCATGCATGTGATTAAACAATAGTCCTACGTTCGGAATCCAATGATCCTTCCAACATGAAATAAAATTCCCATTCCTCACCAACGAAAATAAATTTTTCACATAATAAAGGCCATACCTTGGTAAGGGCTCTCTAGAAAAAAGGAATAATTTCCACGCTGTAACACCCCAAACCCAACCTAGAATTCATGACCGGATATTGAGGAATTATGTTGTTTAAAAGCCTTTACTTCAATCAAACTAAAAACGCGTTTTGAAAATATAAAATTTCACAAAACTTTCACAAATGTCTAGAAAAACTTAATTTCAGAAACACTTAACTTAATCCCAAAATTTGAGTTCAAAATCGTGTTTGAAAATAAGTATTCTGACAAACCATTTCTAGTTTTAATGAAAATACTCATTGAAGCTATTTGTTTATTTACAAAAAACTCTTTAGGGATTACCTAATTTGCAACGGAAAACTTTCAGAGTTTTAATTTTGAAAATCGAATTTTAAATTTAACTTATGAGGTTTTGCAGTATCACGTTTGCAAATATCAATATCGACGAATTAAACAGAAACCAAAACAAAGCCCAAAAACAAATTACAGTTCCCAAAAGATCAAAATAAATAATTACAAAAATTACCATTCTTTTAATTTAACTGATTAAACCATCCGAGCTCCCGCATGCCATTCGATTCTAATTTACCGATTACCTGAAACATCAAAAATAAAACAAAGAGGATGAACTATAAATCTCAGTGTATAACTAAACCCAAATAGAGATCATACATAACACAATATACAAATTAGAGTTTCACAAATAATTTCGTGACGCATAAGTAAACAGAACTGAAAATGCATGATTATGCCAATGCGGAATTTTTAGAAATCTAGAATACATATTTTTTTTCAAAAAACTTCCTACCCAACTCCACTACACACCAAAATCGAGTTTCCCAAAACTCGTTCAACCAAATCACACCAACAGACAATTGTGGACATTGCCACCAGAGTTGCAGTTAAAGCTGCCAGATCAAAATATATGTGGTCTGTCAAAACCATTTTTTATTTTGGAAAAAAAATAATTAGTTGTCGACGAAAATTGGAGTCGTCGCCAATCTTTTATTAAGGTGTGATTGGATCACCTAAAAATGACTTTGGTCTACGAGTTTTTAGAAAAAATGGGTTCGGGAGTCAGTTACGTACGAGGAAGGATTAGCACCCCCGTAACGCCCAAAAATTGGTACCAAGTTGATTAATAAATGTCTTAATGTCGAGAGTTGAAAAATACAATCCTTAATTAAATTAAGTTATTTATTAAAATTCTCTCATTTTGAAAAAGAAAATGTCACACCCAATGCGTTAGGGCACGATATTTTATTTTTTTCAAGATGAGTTTGTCCAAAAGATTTGTGTGATAAAATTTAAAAGAATATTCAAGTGTTTAAGATTTATGACAAAACTGCAGCCCAATACGTTAGGGCACAATTTCTCAACATCCCAAACATTAAATATTTCCTTTATTAATATATATATTTTAAAAAATATTTGTGTCGAGAAATCAATACGTCACATCCAATGCGTTAGGACACAACATATTAAATTCCCAACAACAAGCATTTTCATTTTTATTTTGATCAAAGAGCAATTCTTGATTATTAGATTTAACGAAGAAAATCGGAACCCAATACGTTAGGACTCAATTTTCTTGAAAATTCTAAATACGAGTATTATCTTTATTTTAGAAAGTTTTGAATAAAATGATTTTGATACTTGAATGATATCGAACATAGCCTTTTAAGCGAATAGAATGCGATAAATGATAATATACAACATGGAGTGATAATTCGTAAATAAAACATACACTAATGAATGATAAATAATAAATGAATTCAAAAGAAAATACATAAACCTATTTAAGAGAGAATTTAAAGGTAATAGCTGAAATAATATGAAATCAATAATATATAGAATAAAAATAATTTATTACAAATTATATATGTATATATAAAATAGTATTGTATAAAAACATTTTCATATAAATCTTTAAGATATATAAATATGTAAAGTGAATTTCGAAAATATATTACAAAATAGGAATATCAAAGAATATATACAAATCATGTTGAATTTACCTAAAATATAAAAAAGTGTGATAAATCGAAATAATAGCAATATATATTGAATTTCAAAATGATGATACATTATAATTTTTTTTAAAAAAGGGTAATATATACATATAATTCAATAAACTTATAGCCATAATACATATAAAACGTAAAATAAAATGGATAATACTAAGCTTAATCATTAAAATAGTATTAGATTCAAAATTAAATATATATTTTTTTAAAAATAGTGGAGTAAGAAATCAAGCACATTGAATTAATAAGAGTTTAAATTGAACTCCAAATAGAATTAAAGGAAAAAAATGAAGGTCCCAATTAAAAGGCGCGAATAACTCATAGAGCTCGAATGGGAAAATATCCCCATCCTTTGAAACGCGTCACTTTATTTGGGCTAAATAAAAAAAATAAAATTCGCAGTGGTATCACCTTCTCCTTTTTTTAAAATCGTAAATAAGTAAAAAATAATCGAAAAAAGAAAAGAAAAGAAAAGAGTAAGCCACCTTTAAAAAACTGCCAATCGTTCTCCCTTTTTTATTGATTTTTTTCCTCTCTCTACAATGAAGGGAGAGGCCTCTATTTATAGTTGAGCCTCCCCAAATCCAACGGTACAGATCAATTACATCAACGACTAAGATTAAAGGGTATCTACAAATTAAATCTCTAAGATTACAAAATCATATCTTCCAAGATTGCATATCATATCTAAGATTGCATATCCTTGAAGATTATGTTTCCATAAGCTTGTAGATGGACCTTCAACCTTTTTAAGTAATGGGCCATTCCGATCGGGCCAAATGATATAATTTTGTACTGGACTTAGACTTTATTTTATTATTGTGAGCCCGGGCTAAAATTGGGTATTACAGCTGCCCCTCTTTGCTCGTTGTTGTGTAACAGGAATGGAGCAAAGACTTTAGAAATGACCAATTTTTTCCCGGTCACGCTGGATCTTGGTGCTTTTCTTCTTCAAGTAGCCTCATTCCTTTCTACTGCATCTTCAGAGGTATAAGAACTAGTTCTTCAATCTACTCCACTGCAATGTCAGAGAGATAAGACTTATAGCTTTAACTTGATCTGCTGCAACTCAGGGAGGCAAGGCTGGTGTCTTCGATCTACTTAGCTGTCGGTGCAGGAAGGCAAGATCTGCTATTTTTAACCTGCTCCGCTGCAACCCAGGGAGGCAAGGCTGGTGTCTTCGATCTGCTTCGCTGTCGGTGCAGGAAGGCAAGATCTGCTATTTTTAACCTGCTCTGCTGCAAACCAGGGAGGCAAGGTTGGTGTCTTTGATCTGCTTCGCTGTCGGTGCAGGAAGGCAAGATCTACTAATTTTAACCTGCTCCGCTGCAACCTAGGGTGGCAAGGCTGGTGTCTTCGATCTGCTTCACTATTGGTGCAAGAAGGAAAGATCTGCTATTTTTTACCTACTCCGCTGCAACCCAGAGAGGCAAGGCTAGTGTCTTCAGTCTGCTTCACTGTCAGTACAGGAAGGCAAGATCTGCTATCTTTAACCTGCTCCGCTGCCACCGAGGGAGGCAAGGCTAATGTCTTTAATCTGCTTCACTGTTAGTACAGGAAGACAAGATCTGATATCTTTAACCTGCTCCGCTGCCACCGAGGGAGGCAAGGCTGGTATCTTCGATCTGTTTCATTATCGGTACAGGAAGGCAAGATCTGCTATCTTCAACCTGCTCCACTACAACCCAGGGAGGCAAGGTTGGTATCTTTGATCTGCTTCGCCGTTAGTACAGGAAGGCAAGATCTGTTATTTTCAACCTGCTTCGCTGCAAACCAGGAAGGCAAGGCTTTGTGATTTCACCGATTTGTTCTCTGAGGAACATGACCTGTATAATGAACCTAAATATGCCTAAGAGTAGGATGGCATGATCGAAATGCATCAAATGCTCCTAAGTAGACATGTGTGAATGGTGTTTGCATGAATGTAGAATGCTATTTTTGAGAATGATCCCCTTTTTCGCTTAAGTTATCATTGCTCGAAGTTTATTAAGGCTTTATCACTGATGTGCTAAAACGCTTTCTTGCTCGGCTGGCGTCTCCACTTAGTCAGATTTCCCCCACTGTAAACTTCAAAGTTCAATCTACTAGGACAGAAAATTTGTAGCATCATTCTCCCACTGCAACCCGAGGGTAGAAATATATGGCTTCTTCTCAATCCACTCCTATCACAATTCAAGGATACAGAATGTAAAATTATTTGGCCCTTTACACCATGCCTAAGGTGCCGCACCAAAGGCTCATGTGCAAATGAAGTCTTTCTTCTTCGAGGAAACCTCTTCCTATTACTTGGTGACCATTGCTCGCTTGTTTATTTTAGCTTTGTCACCAACCTGACATCCTGTCACTTTGCTCAATCAATGTTTTTAACAACAGAATCCAGAAAGTTCTACTTAGACTCTTCCTTCTTAAATTTCCAACCTTTAAACTTGGTGCATTCTAAACAATAGTCCTGTTTCAGGTCCCTGTATTATTTAGAAACTTCTAAAGTAATATGCAAAACTTCTCTTGTGAAAGTTTTATTAGTCCATTAATCATTATTCCAATGCAACATGCTTGCAAAAGAGGTCATAACAATAGATAAGAAAAAGTTGGTTCTGAGCATAGCTCGAAAGAAATAAATTATCAAAAATAGCAAAGAAGGATAACAAAAAAATTGATTGGGAATGTGTATCTTTGAAAAGAATGAAGTATTCCAAGAACAACAAATTCAATAGTACAAAAATTGGGTGCCCCAGATATCGTAGCTTGAACTTCTCTGTACAAACTTTCTGAAGACCCTTCTGAGTTTGACATGTGTTTGAGAGATCTACAGTACTCTGTAGATACCTCAAGATGTTGCCTACTCTTTCCTATTGACTAGATCACCACATGCCCCAATCTGATCAAGATTCGAGTTGCTCTAATCACCTCATGCCTCATTTTGATCACTATTTGAGCCGCCCTTTTCGGGTTTTCAACTTAAATACCCTTTGGTCTCAAGGCGTCCTTTGCGGATTTTCACCTTGGCCTCTCCCTTTTGCGTTTTTTTTGAAATATTTTTTGATTGAATATGAACTCATAGGATTAGGCATGTCCTTGCTATCGTCATTTTTCCAGATAAGGCCTTCCACATAAGATCCTTCCCGGCTTGGGATGAAGTTCTTTTTGTATGGAAAGGATCTTCTTCAATACCAGGTCCCTCTCAAAGAATTCTCTAGGGCGGACCTTTTTTGTGAGCTCGTATCATTTGCTTTTGGCGCATTTGACCATGATGGATAACTTTGAACGTTCCTCTTCAATCGGAATTAATCCAAAAACTCAGAGAGAAAGAATATTGTTTTCAATAGGTAAAACCGTGATGAGCCCAAAAGAAAGGTATTGCCCTAGAAGAGTTTTTTTCTTTTTTTTTGCACCATCCTTTTTTGGCGATTTGACATTGATCGTGAATAGACTGCAAAATTTTGATATTATGTTGTCAGATATGATCCTTTTGGTGTTCCACATGATTCTTCAAGAATTTGATAACTGTCGACTTTGTGACATTGGCATACGAAGCAGCTTCTACCCATTTAGTAAAGTAATTGATGATCACAAAGATGAATCGATGACCGTCAGACTCTTTTGGCGAGATCGACCAAATGACCTTCATGCCCCACATAAGGAGAAGTCATGTATCCCAATGACTTTTTTTTAGGGTAAGATTCGTTTCTCGACTTGTTCTACCATCCTTAACAAGTTCAGAAATAGACTATAATCTATGTCATCTTCAAAGTTATGAGATCCCTCTAAACACATATCTCGCTCAAAAGGAGATTCTAAGTCTGTAGCAGCGTCACTCATGTCATTGATATCTGGGGACCCATAGTAAGTGCAAAAGAATATACAAAAGAATGTGTGAATTTACGAATAATTATTATAAATGAAATAATGGAAGAATGGAAGAAAATCCAAAAGAATGAAATAATAATTACTTGCAAAGAATGAAATAATATTAGCTCAAAAATAAATGTAAAGATGTATTTTATTAGAATAATGATGTTCAGACATGAGCCTATTTCACAAAGGAATTCCTATCATTTTTAGGCTAAAAACAAAAAGAATGTTCTGAACATTACTTAAATAAGCTCTAAAGACTACAGAGATTTCTTCCGCAATCTAATTATTTTGAGCACTCCCATATTTATAAGGGCGGACATCTAACAAGGTCCATTTTCAATTTTATCTTCGTATATGACATTGATGTGAACCCTTCCCAACACCTCTTCATATATTGCGTTCACTCCATTATCAATCATGATTGGGTAGCGGATTAGATGGATCATCCAACTTGATAATACCCATGTTGATGAATTTTTCAATTAGCTTTTTGAAGGTAATGCAATTCTCTATTGAGTGCCCCATAATTCCCGCATGGTAATCACATTGTGCGTTCGCATCATACCACTTGGGGTACGGAGGTTGTGGAGGTTTTAAGTAGGAAGGGGCAACAATGTGTGCATTGAACAAGTTTTGATATAGCTCCTTATACGACATCGGGATTGGTATGAGCTGGAGCTTCTTAGTATCTTGTTTCACTCCAAGTTCTTGTCTCAATGAACCTTGTTGGTTATCAGCCACCTTTCTCGACTGATTCACCGCAATCGTCTTTGAATAACTGGTGTTATTGACCTCATTTCCTTTTTCTTCGAGGCTGACCTTCTTCTACTTTCTCCAGCATCTATCTTTCCACTTCTAATAGCATTTTATATCATTTCACCATTCATAATTATGTCAGAAAAGCTTTTAGTAGCACTTCCTAACATATGCATAATGAATGGGGCTTTCAATGTGTTAACGAAAAGTATTGTCATTTCTCTCTCTAGAAGAGATGGCTGAACTTGGACGGCGACCTCCCTCCACCTCTGTGCATACTGCCTAAAGCTCTCATTCGACTTCTTTTCCATATTCTGAAGGGTGATTCTGTCAGGTACCATGTCTGTTACATGATTGTACTGTTTCATGAATGCTTGTGCTAAATCCCTCCATGAATCAATCATGCTACGACTTAGTTGATTGTATCATTTAGATGCTACCCCTACGAGGCTATCTTGGAAACAGTGTATCAATAGCTGGTCATTGCTAACATATCCAGCCATTCGCCTGCAGAACATGGTGATATGAGCTTCTGGGCAAGTTGTCCCATTGTACTTCTCAAATTCTGGCATCTTAAACTTGTGAGGGAATACCAAATCTGGAACTAAGCTCAGCTCTTTAGCGTCAATCTCGCGATAGATTTCAGTGACTTCTATCGCCTTGAATTTATCCTCGAGCCATTTGCACCTTTCCTCTAACTTCTTTGGTAACTCCTCCTTTAATCTTTCCTTTTCAGCCACTTCATTGAAGTCAGGAATGGCGGAGTTAGTAGGGTTGTTTCCGGGGTTAGAGCCCAATCCAGCTTGAAAGTTTGAAGCACCGGCCCAGGACTGCTGAGTCCTGATTGTGACAGTAGGTTTGTGTGGATATTCAGCTTGAGCTCGCACATGTGGAGGAGTAAAGCTTGAAGGATAGAGTGGTTCATCCTCATTACCCTCTTCGACATCAGCCATGGGACCTTTTCCTTTATCACCTCCTCTAGTCAACAGTTGGGTTAGCTTTGCTATCATATTATTTTGGGATTCCATTATTTTATATATCATTTTTTGTTGAATCTTCTCAAGCTGCTTATTCATTTGTTGTTGAAGCTGATCCTGCATTTCTTTTTGGAACTGTTCTAGCCTTTGGTCCATGTCTTTAGTCTTTGATCGAGTACCGTAGCAGTGTTTGGCAAGTTGGTTGGTTTCCAGATTAACTGAGGAATTATTTTAATCGATTAGGCTCTTTTAGTGGACTTTAATGTTTATGATGTCATGCAATGCGAATGCATGCAATGAATGCATAAAGAGATGTTGATTCTGATTCAATTCCATTTAGAAAACTTTACTAGAAAAAAATCTCTTTACATAAAATGGATATTTATACGGCCTTGCCCTCATAGGCGGAGATATTTAATCCTCTTCTTCATTCGAGCGTTAAGATAAATCTCACGAACTCTTCAAAAAAAGTCTCTTCTATCTCCTTTTTGCTCAATTCAGGCCATAACTTGTTGCTCCCTCATCCTCGTGATGCTCGTTGGCTTCTCTTTAAGAAGGTTCAGCAGCTCTCGAATAATCTTTGCCATCTTGAATCCTTGGGCAACGGAGTCATAGTCATGTAGTCCTCCATTAAATTATCATCCTTCTCTTATCATGTGTTCTTGGACCATATTTGGACAACCATATTGTCATCCACTTTATCAAGAAACCCATTTTCTTATAACAAGCTCTCTATTTAGCAACTGAACGTGAATCAACACCTCTTTTTTAAGATGCAAATGCAATGCAATCATAATAAAAACAACATAAAAAACAAGTTAGTACAAAGTAAAAGTAAATGAATAAAGTACCTACTCGGGTGACCTCTAGGGGTTTGGCATAGTTTTACCTAGGACAAGTTCCTAAGGTTCATTATATGAGGTTTGACTTCTAGAGCAAGGGTACCCGAACTAGCAGATTCCTCAATCCTCACCCATTATAGGCTCATATGGACCGAGTTCAGTTCAGGGGAATACATTTCCCTATGGCTGCAGGGAGATGAAAATCTCACGAAGACATAGGTACGGATGTATCCCGAAAGCAGTCCACTACCCTGCACGGAGGTGAAAACCTCATGAAGGACTAGTTTCTCGCTCCCACTTAAAGGGTAAAATCATTCAACTCATGTAATGTGTAGTGCAAACAATACTTAAATACATTAAGCAAGAAGATAATGAATGCAAAAAGATATCATGAAAATTTTTTTAAAACAAATACTTTCTCGACCATAAAACAAAAATTAATCAACTTTGTCGCTTGACTCTCTTATTTTTTTTAAAAAAAATGTCCCCAGTGGAGTTGCCAAGCTGTCGAAACCATTTTTTATTTTAGAAAAAAACAAAAATTAGTTGTCGACAAAATTAGAGTTGCCACCAATCTTTTATTAAGGTGTGATTGGATCACCTAAAAATGACTTTGGTCTACGAGTTTTTAGAAAAAATGGGTTCGGGAGTCAGTTACGTATGAGGAAGGATTAGCACCCCCGTAACGCCCAAAAATTGGTACCAAGTTGATTAATAAATGTCTTAATGTCGAGAGTTGAAAAATACGATCCTTAATTAAATTAAGTTATTTATTAAAACTCTCTCATTTTGAAAAAGAAAATGTCACACCCAATGCGTTAGGGCACGATATTTTATTTTTTTCAAGATAAGTTTGTCCAAAAGACTTGTGTGATAAAATTTAAAAGAATATTCAAGTGTTTAAGATTTATGACGAAACCGCAACCCAATACGTTAGGGCACAATTTCTCAACATCCCAAACATTAAATATTTCCTTTATTAATATATATTTTTTAAAAATATCTTTGTCTCGAGAAATCAATAAGTCACATCCAATGCGTTAGGACACAACATATTAAATTCCCAACAAGAAGCTTTTTCATTTTTATTTTGATCAAAGAGCAATTCTCGATTATTAGATTTAACGAAGAAAATCGGAACCCAATACGTTTGGGCTCAATTTCTTAAAAATCCTAAATACGAGTATTATCTTTATTTTTGAAAGTTTTGAATAAAATGATTTTGATGCTTGAATGATATCAAACATAGCCTTTTAAGCGAATAGAATGCGATAAATGATAATATACAACATGAAGCGATAATTCGTAAATAAAACATACACTAATGAATGATAAATAATAAATGAATTCGAAAGAAAATACATAAACCTATTTAAGAGAGAATTTAAAGGTAATAGCTGAAATAATATGAAATCAATAATATATAGAATAAAAATAATTTATTACAAATTATATATGTATATATAAAATAGTATTGTATAAAAACATTTTCATATAAATCTTTAAGATATATAAATATGTAAAGTGAATTTCGAAAATATATTACAAAATAGGAATATCAAAGAATATATACAAATCATGTTGAATTTACCTAAAATATAAAAAAAGTATGATAAATCGAAATAATAGCAATATATATTGAATTTCAAAATAATGATACATTATAATTTTTTTAAAAAGGGTAATATATATAATTCAATAAACTTATAGCCATAATACATATAAAACGTAAAATAAAATGGAAAATACTAAGCTTAATCATTAAAATAGTATTAGATTCAAAATTAAATATATATATATATATTTTTTTAAAAATAGTGGAGTAAGAAATCAAGTACATTGAATTAATAAGGATTTAAATTGAACTCCAAACAGAATTAAAGGAAAAAAATGAAGGGCCCAATTAAAAGGCGCGAATAACTCATAGGGCTCGAATGGGAAAATATCCCTATCCTTTGAAACACGTCACTTTATTTGGGCTAAATAAAATAAAATAAAATTCGCAGTGGTATCAACTTCTCCTTTTTTTAAAATCGTAAATAAGTAAAACATAATCGAAAAAAGAAAAGAAAAGAGTAAGCCACCTTTAAAAAACTGTCAATCGTTCTCCCTTTTTTATTGATTTTTCTCCTCTCTCTACAATGAAGGGAGAGGCATCTATTTATAGTTGAGCCTCTCCAAATCCAACGGTACAGATCAATTACATCAACTGTTAAGATTAAATGGTATCTACAAATTAAATTTCTAAGATTACAAAATCATATCTTCCAAGATTGCATATCATATCTAAGATTGCATATCATATCTAAGATTGCATATCCTTGAAGATTATGTTTCCATAAGCTTGTAGATGGACCTTCAACCTTTTTAAGTAATGGGTCATTCTGATCAGGCCAAATGATATAATTTTGTACTGGACTTAGACTTTATTTTATTATTGTGAGCCCGGGCTAAAATTGGGTATTACATGGTTGAGCAACTATATTGCAGCCAAGCTGCCGGAATAGAAATGTGGATAAACCACTAGATGAGGCAGATCATTAAACTGTCAGAACTTCCTCCTTATAAAATCATCCCAACCCTATGCATGTGATATGACACACAGAACATAATCAGAACAATGGCATGCTTAACATGCAATCAAATATGGCGATTTCAAAAATTTATCTTGTATTAAGAGATCAAATTAACAGAAACATAATCGTGTCATAATATCACAAAACATGAGTGCCAAAATATAACATATTCCATTATCACACAACCGATCAAACAATCACAAAATACAAGTCAGAGCACTTACCTTAGTTTCAAAATTGGTAAGCATATTAATACTTCTCAATCGTCATTTAATCACGATTCAAAACATATATGAATCATAACTGATTAACGTTTAAACATAAATAATTAATGCACAGTTTTTACTTGTTAAAAACCTACACTACTTACAGTATCATACTTAACATACATATTATTAACATACGTACATAATTTACATTTTATGCTAACAAAATATCAGAAATCGTGATTTATGGCCTAATTTGTATCATACAGACCCTACAGGAAGCCTACATTCGACTCATACATTGAATATGGCTCTAGGGAAAAATTCCAATTTTTGGGCACACACGCCTGTATGTCCCACGCGCCCGTATGGCCCACACGGCCCAATTGGCCCAGACTATGTGACTCACACGTTCTGGCACACGGTTGTATGGCATCGACAGTCCCAATTTTTGGCTTTTTTCGTTCACTATTTCCTCAGGTTTTCATTACACACCTGGTCATTTTTCGATGTTGATTTAACAAACGCAATTCCAACACCCTAAAATGTCATCCAAAACAAATCAATGAAAAATGATATACTAAATTCAAACACTAAATTCGGTCTTAACACCAAACATAACAGTCCCTTCAAAGCATCCAATTACTTACCACACTTGCAATAGTATTTCCTAAAACCCACTATACGTTGAATTAGTAAATGTTAAAAAATTCCTTACCTACAAGAGGCCATTAATGATCAAAATAGAACTAAAGACGCACTAGAACCATCCATCTTACACAAAACCAGAAAAATAAATAACATACTATGGGAAAAATAAAAAGATAAGAACGTCAATGACACTTACACAATGATGCACCTGCTGACTCTCGTCCAAAATGCACAACATAAGGGTTAGCAGAAAAAGAGAGTCTCCATAATAATAATTAGAAACAAAATAGAGAAGAGAGGGAATTTTTGCAAATATCAAAATAGAGAAAATAAGAAAGAATATTTTGGGAAAAGAAAACGTTAGATTAATTTCAACAACACCAAAAAACTAATGTGAAAAACAAAATCTGGGAAAAAGTGAGGAACATGGAAGAGAAATTAGGAGATAATTATTATTATTTAAAATAAACCACCCACTAACTCCTAATAAATCTAATTAGTTATCCTTATCAGAATTTCCCAAGAGTTTAAAACAAAAATAATTCCTATTTTACATATGCAAAGATTTGAATACAAGACCAAAGGGTAAGTTGACACCTTACCACTAAACCAATAGACTCATTCTTGTCATCAGTTGAGCAAAAATAATACTTAAGCTATAAGCTCAAATATAGGAGTTTGGGCAAAAATTAACAAAATTCATGAAACAAGATTTGAACCCAAAACCTCGCACACACAAGCACAACACTTAACCACTGAACCAAATTAATTTCCTTTAACATAATTTCACAATCCAATTTCTTCTAACCCAGTTTTTGGGATGTGACACATGCACTATACTCACAGGTAATCTCTCTTTCGTCCCATACTTTGACTGAAGAACGCGAACCCAAAGCGCGTTATCCTTTAAAATTAGATTAAACCCTAACTTTAATAGGAATGAAGCGTTTTGGTCCCCTAAATGTTTGAATCCTAAACCTCCATGCCCATAGGTTTGACAGACAAAATCCCAATAAACTAAAAACATCTTCTTCCTACATTCCCCACAAAAATTGTCTGATGATACGTTCAATCTCTTCATAGACACCTTCTGGGATCCGCATAGATTGCATAAAATAATTCGGGATGGATAGAAGTATCGATTATGCAATAGTAGCTCTACCTGGAAAGGATAGCTGCTTGGCATCCCAATTATTTAGCTTACTCCGCACCTTTTCCACCATTAACCCCAATGTGTCACAAGTTACTCTTTGATGAAAAAGAGGGACTCCCAAATATGTTCCAAGGTTTTGAAATTTTTGGAAACCAAGAAGAGTAATTATCATATCACTAAGATCCCCATCAACTATTCTAGAGAAGAAAATGTTTGTCTTACTAGCATTAACCCAATGACCTGATCGAGAGCAAAAGCAGTCAAGAGTTTCCTTGAGAATCATAGCATGATTTAAATCAACCTTGGAAAAAATAACGATATCATCAGCGAAAAACAAGTTTGATAATTCAGGTCCCGAGCAAGACAGTTTAATAGGACTCCATTTACCACTTGAGATAGCTGAGTGAATACCATTTTCTAACCATTCCATAACAAAAATAAATATGGAGACAGTGAACAATCCTAACGAACCCTCTTGTAGGCTTAAACTTTTGGGTTGGCACCACATTCCATAGAATTCGCATAGTGGAATTAAAAATGGCCGACATGATAATATTCTTGAAGAAGTATGAAATTTCAGCTACTCTTAAAGAGCCATCAATAAAATCCCATCGTACCCTATCATAGGCTTTCTCCAAATTGATCTTGACCGCCATCCATCTATTCTTTTTACCCTTCATGGAGTGTATGATCTCTGAGAATATTGTCAAAGATGTTCCTTCCCGCAATAAAACCAGCTTGCTCAAGTGCAATATTTTTAAGGAAAACCACCTTGAAATGGTTAGTAATAATATTCATAATTAACTTGTATAAGACGGAACAAAGACTAATAGGCCGAAATTGAGAAAAATTCTCAAGATTAGAAACCTTAGGAATGAGTACAATAAACGTGTTGTTTAACTCCTAAACTATCAATTCACCATCAAAAACCCATTTTACCCATTTACATGCATCAACCCCATACTCCCCTACTGATTTTGGAAGAAAAACACATGAAAACCGTCACTATCTAGTGCCTTTAGAGGTGCCATATAAAAAAAGAACACTCTTAATTTCCTCATTGGAGATCTTTTTCCCCAAAAAATCCCTATTACAATGATCAAGTTGCGAAAAGGGGCTAGAAGGTAATCCCCCGTACTAAACCGACACCTCCCTATAATTTCTGAAAAAATTTAACCGCCTCAGATTGGATGTCCTCTGGGTCATAAATCCAATCCCCTTCATGATTTCTCAAAGAATGAATACGATTAGCCTTCCTACTTTGGAAAGTATGACTATGAATGAATATGGTATTTCGATCCCCCAAATTAAGCCAATTGCATCGAGACTTTTGTTTTCATATTAATTCTGTCACATCCCAAAAACCAGGTTAGAAGAAATTGGGTTAGTGAAACCAAGAGTGGTCGCGTTCTATTTTATTCAGGTTGTAAGAATTTTGTCAAATGAATTGATCCGTTGTGGTGGTTAAGTGTTGTTCTTGTGTGTGTGAGGTTTTGGGTTCGAATCCTTTTCATTTGAATTTTTGCTATTTTTGTCCCAACCCTTATCTTTGAACATCGAGTTCATAAAATTATTTTCGCTCAATTATGACAAGAATGAACTTGCTGATTCAGTGGTAAGGCCTCAAGTTACCTAGAGGTATTGTATTTGAATCCCTGTGAGTGTAAAGTGGATAAATTTTTACTCTTTTTTGTTGTGCCACCTATTCTGTCAGGAATTTAGTCAATTTCAAATTCTTGGGAATCTGGTAGTTAAGAAAAGGTTGTTGATGGATTTTATTTTTTGTTTTGTTTTGTTAAATTTTAAAATTCTGGATGTGATCCCTAGTTTTTCTCTTAAGTGCCGTTCAACTATTCCTAATACTCCCATCATTCAATTTTTTTTTTCGATTTCCCAAATTCCCTGACGTTTTTCTCTTTTCTTTTCTTTGTTACTTTGCCATTCCAACCTTTCTTGATTTTTATCATATTTATTTGGCCACCAATTCTGTTATCTTTGTTTAGTTTATTTTTTTTATTTGTTTAATCATTATCTTTCCTCTGATTTGCCATCAATTCCCTTGTCTTTGTTTTGTTTATTTTGTTTATTATTTGTTTAATCGTCATCCTACCTCTGTTTTGCCATCAACTCTGTGGTGTCGTGTTTGTAAGCAGGAGAGCATAGTGTTGTTGTAGTGTAAGTTTTATGATCCGTACCTTCTCTGCAAGGTGGGTGAAGTTAGTAATATAATAATCTATGTTCTAATTGATTCAATAAATCTGTTAGGTGAAGGTCATGGAGCGAATAATTCTCTTACGAATTAGAAGTGTTAGGAACTATTGTGATAGTTTGAGTAAGTAATCGAACATCCAAGAGGCTAATTTTTGGGTTAGAATGCTTATGGTAGCATTTTTGTTTGGAAGTGTTACTTGGAAATTAGTAATTCATTACTGATATCATTGTATAAATATTGATTTTAGGTTCCATTGTTCGCGTTTGTGGTTCTACATCAAAAATAATTTAGGTGTGTTTTTCTATCCCGAAAATTTGACTAGAACTTAGAAAAACCAAAAAAATAGTGGCTGTTTCGAAACTGCTATTCATCACACAACCGTGTGCTAGGCCATCTGGGCCACACAGGCATGTGGTTGGCCGTATGTTAGGCTATGTGATTATATGGGCAATTCGGGTAGGTCATGTAGGGCATGGGCAAATCTAGTAGGTCGTGTGGGCTACATAGGCTAGCCATTTAAGTTGTATGGGCCCATTTTTCGGTTCACCTAGGCCCTTTTGACTCTGAAATTCATAATTAAACATTTTGTGGGGTCCATTTGGCTTAAATAAGACTTGAAATGTGACATCTGTTGATATATGTCTATATGTGATACAAGTAAGGTATGTGAAAAATATATGTATGATTTGTGTTCTGATAACTCCAAAAGCATGATTATGTATGAAAAGTATGCATGACATTTGTTTATAGAATATATGTGTTAGTTTATTTATGCATATGCATCGAGATGGGTTTGATATGTGATGGAGGAAGTGTATTTTGTCAATATTATTGTAATTACGACGGTTAAACCGCAATATCTGTCTGACAGCTTAGCTTCACCTTTATTTTAATTAAGATTTCTGGACTTTTGATTTTTGGACTAAGTTTTCGGATTTAATTTTGTTTTTGGGTTTTTGATCTATTCGTCGGTTTTTGAGTGTTCTTAAACGTAAAACTGCAAAACCATATGAGTTTGACAAATTGGAATTCGGTTTTCAAAACTTAAAAGCTCTGAAAATATCCACTGCAAAATTAAGTATCAAACAAAATGCTTTTCCGTAAAATGAATAAGTTCTGCGGATGAGTTTTTCTAAATAACAATGTAAGAGTTTTCCCAAAAAATTAATAGTTTGAAATCACGCGATTACTAAAGTTAGATTGCAATTTTTGAAAGTTTCGTTGTTTTTATAAATAAATGTTTAACATATAATGCTATGAAATAGGTGTTTTCAAATTTGAGATTTCCTAAAACTCGTATGAACTTAGCTAGATTAAGATTTCATATCACACGATTTCTAAGCTGGATTTTTAATTAGTTTTTCAGACGAGTCGATGTAACTCCTTCAGATTCAACTATAACGTCTAGGTCGGGTTTGGGCTGTTATAAATTCCTTATGATGAAGAATTGAATCTGGCTTCTCCCTAACCTCCAACTCTCACTAAGCCAAAAGAGTACAACCTGAATATTCCATCGCCTTCTTTAAGCCAAATAAAATGTTAAGTAGCTTCTTTTTACGAGTGCCAATATGACCAAATACAAACTTATTCAATTCTCTGGTGCTAGATGTAAACTTAGATAGCGAATCAAACATATTACCATTAAAACTCTATTTTTTTCCTTACAAAATCTAAAAATTTCGGATGTTCAGACCATCCCACCCAAAACTGAAAAGGTCATCCCACAGGAAGGCTTAGCTTTGGTCTAGAAATAAGACAAAGAGGCCTATGGTCTGATTTGATCCTTGTTAAGTGGCTAATCCTACAATTTGGGAATTTATGAACCCAAACAGCATTTCCCATAGCTTGGTCAAGTCTCTCAAATGTTCTCCCTCTGTTCCAGGTAAACAAAAGACCACTGAATCCCAAATCATGTAGATCATTTGATTCCACAAATTCCCTGAAAGAATGGCATCTTTTCCCACAAGATCTACCTCCAGACTTATGACTTGGAGATAGAATTGCATTGATATCCCCTATTGTTATCCTAGGAATCGATTTAGAAGGAACGAAATGCCTCAAATCCTCTTAGACCAAACTCATTTTCTTCTTATTTGGACTTCCATAGACAAAAACCATTAGAACAAATTGTGACAGAATATTACTAAAAAATCTTGTCACAATGAATTGTGGATGATTACATACCACTTCCAACCTAACTGAAATTATCCACCCAAGCCAAAAACCACCAAAAAACTCGATAGCTTCAACCCGATAAGAATGCTGAAATCCCAACTTAGCTATGATTTCATCTGCCTTTCTTCCACTAACCCTCAGCTCTAATAAGCTAACAATATCCAACTTATGTGCCAAATAGTACTCCTTGAAAATACGAGGGAATTTTGCATTCACATATCCTTGAAAATTCCACGAAAAAATAGACAAATTTAAGTCCATAAATAATAATCCCAGACAAAACAAAACTAATCTTACTGCCGAGAAGCATCCTTAGAAACCAAATGCTTTCCGTCACCCTTTGGATCCTCTTGAGCATTTTCTTGCTCAATTTGTGAATTAATAAGTTCAACCAAACTATTAACCGAGTCAAATAAGAGAGCCCGTGAAGATGAAATTTTGAACGTATTCCCTCTATCTTTAATGGTTTTACTAAGTTTTCTACCTTTACGACCTCCTCCAAATTCTCTCCAACGGTTGCAACTCTGCCGTAAATTTTTTTCTACCCAAAATACCCTTATGAACATCCCCATTTTGGTACCTTGATTCGGTTGAACATTCTCCTTAAAAATCACATCCGAATGTTTGGAATGATCCAAAACACCTTCCTTCATTTTAACCGGCACTTCTAACATCCTCTCAAACATCGGGTTAAAATTGGACGAAAAACTGGAATTAAATTTGGAAGAAGGGATAGTATTTACCACTTCCTCACTCCCTTTATGTGCAACATGAAAAGAATAAGAAGCAGTAATGTTACCGTATGCAATAGGAGCAGCAACCTCTCTTAGGCCTAGAACAGAATGGGCTTCATCACTCTGTCCCAGTCTCGTCTGGAGGACCCTCCAACCTACGGGTTACTTTTGGGCCTCCTACCATAGCACCCACTCGCACCTGATTAAAGGAGCCCACTTCGCCTTCTTGAACCGACCTTCCAACCTTAGCCGAAATTAAATTGCTCTCCACCTCTTTATTTCCGACCTTAGCCCTTGTTATCCCCTTATGAACCGAGCTCGCAACAATATTCTGCCAAAAAATTGAGTGTGGGATCTTATCTTTGCCGTGAAAAAGGCAGAATCTCCTTCCATCCTATCTTCTAGAGATGCCTTATTATAGTTAGGGTGAGCGTTTAGTCGAATTGAGTGAAAAAAAATTCAAGTTAATCGATTTTACGAGTCTTTTTTTTATCATTCTAACTCAATTTGAAATTTTTTTCGAATCAAATCCAGTGAAATCAAATTTGAGTCGAGTCGAATTGAGTGAAATTGATCGAGTTAAATTAAAAAAATTAAACATGTCAAATAAAAATATTATTACAGTATGACTAATTCCATGTCATAGCACATAAATTTGAAACCATATATATTTGAAAAAAATTCAAAGAAAAATAAAAAACATATATACTTGAGTACGATAAATTTGAATAGTTAATTAGGTCCCCAAAATTATTATTTTAGAAAATTTTTAAAATTTTAACTTTTTTATATATATATTTAGAATTTTGTAGAATTTTTATAAATTTTTTAAATATAAAATTTGAAATTTTTATAAATATTTTGAATTTTAAAAATTATTTTGAATTTTTGGAAATTATTTTGAATTATTCTGTAATTTTTGTTGAGAGAGACTAATTTGCTTATTTTTAAAGTTGACAGGGACCAGAAGGGTATTTACACCAATTTGTTATTCAAATTGTGAAATTCAACTAGACTTGAATTCGAATCTTGAATCGAGTTATTCGAGTTAACTTGAATAATTCAAATTTTTTTCTATTTTTTCAAATCGAATCGAGTTTTGCTCACTCGTAATTGCCATTAATACTTTCCAAATCATTAATTCGGGATTTACCCATCAAAGTTCCTTGATTTGTGGCTTCGATCTTGCGAGAACCACTGAAATTTCGCCTCTTCCTACATTGCACCAACATCCATGGACCATAGGGTTCTATCTCACCAACACTGCTGTCAACCACCATCGTGGTATCCGTCTTATTGTTTCCTCCATCAGTGGAAGATGCGTCTGCTACTGATCCCAGACTAGTTTTCTTTGTTTTATAGAACTCTTTAGCATGGCCGTAACAACCACACGAAAAGCATACCGTAGGCAAGTATTCATATTCAATTTTCTGAATAACTCCATTAATTAAAACTTGCGACACCAATGGCTTTTCAAGATTGACATAGATTGCCATATTCACGAATCGACCCCGAGCTTTGTTACCTATATTCAAATCTAATTTAGCTACTTTTCCAATCATCCTATCAATTTCTCACAAATTTTTTCGCTTATACATGTGCCCCGAAAGTTCTAGAAGATGGATCCACAACATGACTACACAAGGGAACGACTTAACAGGATCAAATTCAATGGACCATGGTTGCACCGTTAAGTATTTCCCATAAATGATCCAGGGTCCCTGAGATAAAACTCGCTCAAAATACTCAGAACTCTAAAACTTAGCCAAAAAATACCAATTCTTTATGCCCATCAAATAAAAAGGCTTAGAAGGCTTCCACAGAGAATACACTTTATTTTGAAGCGTAGCATACCCAATGTTTCGGCCTAAGAGCTTGATCACCATGGTATTAGTCATATCCTTGATTAATATATAACTTAATCTCGACCCCAAAAAATTACTGGCTTCACTCCTACTTATTACCTTATTTTCAATACAAAATTTAAAAACTTCATACTAAATTAAGTTACAATACTTTTTCGTTGTTCCAACCTTAATGATTTATATTCACATAAAAATTATTATTATAATTAATTATATCTTTCACAAATTTTGAATCTTTATTTATGACATATTTCATTATAATATTATTGGTTATGACATTAATCATTATCAATTTTGTTAATAGAGTCTTAATTTTATTGACATTGTTATTGTTGTCTGTGTAAGAAAATATGAGTTCGAACTCGTTAAAACGCGTTTATCAAGATTGGAGAGAGGTTATAAGTAATTCTAAACTTTGTATAAAAAAAAACTTACCATTTTATTTTTGTAATTATATATTATTTTATTAGCAGAATTAATTTCTTTAAATGTTTTCATGTTTAAATATAATATATTTTAATTAAAACTTACAACAAAATCCGTTCATCCCATGGAATAATATATATGCAGTTTTTCAATTAGGGAAACTTAATATATATTGTTTTGAAATTTTTAATTGTTTATTTATTACTCTATAATCATATTTGCATATTTAGTGTTTATTACTATTACACTGCATAATTACGAATTTACGATGGTTTATTTATTTATTTGACAAAAGGGTAAATGTCAATACAAAAGATCAACGATAACAAGGCAGAAGAAGTTCTAATGAGACTGGGGATAATAAGTGACGAGGCTTATCTAATATACCCGATTAAGCACTTTTTTCCTTTTTAATAGATTTTTTATATAAAGTTTTAAAATTATTTATAACCCCTTCCCAACCCATAAATAAGAGAATAATGCGCTTCAACACACTCGAACACACGTTCCCCTGCATTGGCAACAGTATTATGCCTGAGCTAAGACTCGATCGACATCGAAAAAGCATTTTTAAATTGGATAAATTAAAGAATTTCTAATATTAAAATTTAGGATAAACTATCATGTTAGTCACTTGATTGTTTTTATTTCGATCGCTGATAAAAATTGTTAATTTAATTACCACCGTTAAAAAAATTGACCAAATTAACCATTCCACTGTTAAATTTAACGAAATGTTTTCATTATTTATTTATTTATTAATTAATTTTTTTTCTTCCTTAATATTTATGCTCTTCTCACTTCTAACCCAAATGACATCTTTAAAGGAGGTGGTAGTGGCAGCTACGATTTTTGGGTTAGAAAAGAGAAGTAAGAGTAAGTGTTTGATCGAATCAAGTCAAATTGCATCGAGTGAAACGAAATATTCAAGTTACTCGAGTTGACTATCATCCTAACTCAATTTAAATTATTTTTTAAATCTAGTCGAGTGAAATAAAATTTGAGTCGAGTGAAATTGTTGGAATTAAAATAAAAAATAAATATGTCAAAATAAAATCTTGTTACAATATAATTAATTCCATATTAGATCACATAAATTTAAAACTATATATATTTGAAAACTCTTTCAAAGCAAAATAAGAGAAAAAATAATACACTAGTATGATAAACTTGAATTTATAATTTACTTGTTTAGTTCCTTAAAATTATTATTTTAAATTGTTTAAAAAAATTAAACAATTTTATATATTTTTTAGATTTTTCTAGAATTTCTAATTTTTCAAACTTTTAAAAATTATGATTTTTCTTTTTTGCAATTTGAAGATTATTTTAAATTTTTTATAATTTTTTATTGAGAAATCAATTTGCTTATTTTTAAAATTGTCAGGAATTAAAAAGGCATTTACACCAATATATTATTTCAGTCATTCGAATTTAACTTGACTTGGACTCAAAAAACCAAACAATTTAAATAATTCAATCCAATTAACTCAATTCAATTTTTTTTAGAGAACATAAAAAAGAAAAAGAAAATTAAGAAAATATATAAAAAAAAAGAAAAGAATTTAACAGTAAGAGAGATGAATTCAACGGCTAAATGATGAAATTCTAGGATAAACCAAATTAATAAAAAAAATCAACCTAATTTTAAACCGACTACCGGACTTTCAAAATTTCCAAACTTGAATACATAATAACAAAGTGCCAATTACAGAACGTCGTCAGAAGCTATAGTATTTTCTGCATGTAATTGGTTTATTTTTCTCAAATGTAAACCCAGAATCATATTTTGAAAATACTTAATTTTTTTTGTTTTACAAAAGCATAATTTAGTAGATGAAGTGAAGTGCATAGAAATCCAGTTCCATAACACTGCAACCAAGTTTTCCAATCACAAAGATGTTAGAACGATGATCGCACGAACCAATTAAGCTAAATTCCGCATTCTAAAAGAGATCTGCTTTAATAATATACATAGTTGATACAAGGGGGAAAAAAGCATTTAGATTAACTAAACAAGGATTAAAACAGAAAGAGAAAAGAAAATGGAAAATAATAATAATAAAAGAGAGAAGGTACCATTTCTAAGAAGGAAATGTCCTGCAACTCAACTAATATTAGGCATCCCCCATTCTATTTCTTGCCTTATATTGCCATCCAAAGGCAGAGGCTCTCCATTTCCAAACAAGGGTCTTGGCCTCTTCTTCATGATACCAGCCTGTGAACCCACCGGGCTTCCACTCGAAGTCAAGCAGCTTTCAACCGAGCAATCACCAATCCGACCCGGCATATTGGAAGTTCTGTTGTTCTCTAAAACTACTGCAAGTTCAGACAAGGAAGGCAGTTTTATTTTATCATGAGGAGGGATCATCCCTTGACAATCATTGGAAACCTTAATAGCCAGTTCCGATAGCTCTTCTCTTGCAGCTTCCAGACCTGTGGAAGCAGCTTGATCTTGATCGGTCAGAGCTTTGCAGGCTTTCTCGAGCATTGACTGTAGGTATTTGCTTTGTGCTTCAATCCGAAGCTGAAGGCGATGTTGTACCTGCCAAGTGAAACCATTAGTACACAGAAATCTATCCTACAACGAAAAGAACACCCCTTCAAGGTCACTGAATTTCAGTATCTGCATGTTGCTTTACAGGGCAATAATTAAGTAAACAACCATGGAAAACTAACGCTAACCAAAAGTCTAGGCAACTATAACCAACCTCCAACTGTTCATGCAGTCTTCGTTGCACTTCCATTTGTGCTCGTAGAGCTTCAGTTACCTGGTAACCACTGTTAGGAACATGAAATTCAGCATTCATCCAAGGACCAAGCAACAAGTGGAATTGTCAAACAAGAGAAAATATAACATACTCGTTCAGATCTTGCGCTACCATTCTTGACGACGATGTTGTAGATGAACCAGTGTCCTGACTTTCTGCAACACAAGATGCTGAAACACCAATCACATATCCAATTATCAGTCGATTATGAATAGGATAGCCTATGTAGGTATTTTTATAATAACCCCAAGACCTCACGTCTAAAAAGATCCAGTTAAATTCCAAGATGAACAAATCAAGAAATTCATATCAAAATAATTTTTATCAAAACCCCAAAAGCTTATGCCTTCAGTCTTCTTGAGTGTGATTACTTCTCTTTGAAGTGTCGTAATAAACAGGGTGAATATATTAGAGACCTTTCTTCAATGGTCTTTTCTTGGCAGAGTCAAAAAAGTGAAAGAATCATAAGTACATCAAAGGTACAAGACTTAAAAGGGTATAAGTTATCATATTTGTTATTAAATGCACAGGCTCTAAAGTAACAGTAATTTAAAGAGACTAAGATGCATACCATCCTTAGAGTTATCAGTTGATTCCTTGCACGATTGCTTCCCCAGCCGGTATTTCTGCAAATATGGGGTAATGAGTGAAGGAAATAGAAAATTCAGATTATTAGAACTCCAAATAGCTTAGTATGTAGACTCCCTTCCTCCCAACACAAATATGTGCGATATTAATGGGCACAGGAAATCGGATATTAAGCTTACTGAATATGGTAAATCATGATGCAAATCGAGATCCATCTTTGACATGTAAAAGAGAGGGGGCAAAGACATGACATCACCAATATAAAGTAGGGAAAATCTTAATGATCATTGAAGAGATGGCAGTGATGACAAACCTGAAGATGTGATTTCAAGTGATAGAGGGTAAGGCCTTTTACTCCCATTGTTCTCATAATAGTCTTTGGGGTTGCTTCTGCAGTGCATATGAAGACAAAATAAGCTATCTACAACTTTAGAATAACAAAATGCAAGAGCATACAAGACATAACAGAAGGGCGCATGAACATTGACTCTTATAATGCCATTGTCAATCAGCTAGGTTTGGTTCACAAAAAAAGGAAAACACTCTGGCATTCAAATAGAGAAGCATGCATGATATAAATGTACAAGACATTATATTAAACTATGGCACAGTTATGATTAGAGAAGTTCAGAAAATAATCATCTATATCTTCGGTAGAATATGAACCACGGTTGGACCTGGAAATAAAGCCCCGACTTCCAACTCAGAGCATACAAAGCCTGATAAACTTTTTCTCTCAGCAGTGACAAGCCTCACCGAAACATAAAGATGCCAGAAAGTTTAACAGTCAGACACTAGTTGCCTACAGATTTAGGTGGTTGCCAATTGGCCATCATGAAATCACCCATAGTTCTCTTAGGTTGTTATCCATATCTTACTACATTTTACTCCCTCTATTCAAATGAGCAAATTAGTCCATATACGTTACAGCAAAGAGAAAATTGGTCCTTTAAGTTAAAAATTCCATCCATTTGTACTATTAAAAACTGACGTAGTTGATGGAATAACCAGACAGTGTCATGTGGTGTGCCACCTATACCTCTTGCTGATGTACAAAGACTAGTTTTTTTTAACAATAGGAATTGATAGAATTTTTAACAAAGGACCAATTTGCTCTTTGATTTAATATACAAGGATTAAGTTGCCCATTTTTTTAGTTAGAGGGAGCAAAATGCAGTCTAACTCCTAGTATAAGCACCTCCATTGTACTTTTACCTGCTACCATCTTATCTGAAAATCACTCACAAAATCAACTATTTTTCATGGTGGTTCCCCAAATCTTTTGATCTCGCACACCAATGGGATTTCAGTTTTCCAAAAGCATCATTATTGCAATTTCAAGCATATAGATTTCTTGAGCAATATCCTCAGAAATCCAATTTAGACACCAAAAATTGAACTATTCATTTAAAGAGACAAGTCCAAGCATTGCATCTAAACCGAACATTGCGTCTTCCAAAAAGAAGGAAATAACATCGCAGTATCTTACAAGCTATGCTTAAACACCATTAAAAAACTTGCTGCACAAGCCCCGTAACTTAATCATTAGGCAGAGTTTTTATACGAAAAAGAAAAACACTAACACCAAGAATATTCTTCCCAGGTCAAGACAAAGTACCATACTTACACTAGTTTGTCTTCCAACAAAAGCAAGCTAAGTTGCTGACCAAATTATTGAACTTAATGGCTCCAAAACAAGGTTTTGTCCTTTTGGTTGCATTTTATCATAACAGAAGTACCCCAACAACACATGGTAGGATACCGAATTTGACCAAAACTAGGCTTAATGAATCAACTAGTCAGTATCTATGTGTTTATATGCAAATGTAAGTTGTGTAAAAAAATATTAGCAAGAGGCCAAAGATATAGGATTGGCAGATATGATGAAGAAAGAAACAGCCAATAGCAATAAGGCAAAGTTCCTAGGCAGTCATGATTCATTTTGAAATGATGTTAATGGAACCAATGGAGGCCATGATTCTAAACCATTGCAGTGATATTGTGGCTGCTTATTAATATTAAGTCATAGCTGATATGAAGAACACCCTAACATATCTTCTCCATCCAAATAGGGCAAAAATATAAATTTTATGAACTGAGGGATTCATGAGTAGATAAAAACTACAATTACCAAAATAATAATTGAAAAAAAAGCCCAAATCTCAAAAGCAAGACTAAAACAAAGAAACCGATCAAAAAAAAAAACAACAAAATTCAGCTATCAATCCAAAAGATCCCGATATGACCAAATCTCATCGCATGAACCCGCCAAGTACTAAAAGTGTTCCAAAATCCTAAACGTTCATTAACACATAACACATTATATAAAATCAAATGATATAAATCCAAATGCTTAAGAAAAAGGGGGGGTTGGGGAATCACATTTTTAAAGTTGAAGGCAAAAGCAAAGAGAAGCTATAAAGGGAAAAAAAACTGACTGTCAGGGCCGCCAAGTTGAGTAACAGCATCGACGAAACGTTCATGGAGCTCGGCGGTCCATCGGAGTCGGGGCTTAGGATCGGTTGTTAAGACCAAACAAGCATCACCAGGCAAGTTTGTACCATCAAGCGAGCCTTGATAATCTCCCACCCTTCCATCTAATGGTAACGACCGAATAGCCGAGTACATTTCTTCTGGAACCTTGTTCCCAGATAGAAAAAATGCAGTGGAAAAATGAATGGGGGGTTGAAAGAGTGGAGCTCTTTCTCCGGGTCTCCGGTTCGGGTACGGAGGCCTGAAGTTAGAAGGAGAGAGGAAGAGGAAGGAGGACAAGATGAGAAGAGAGAGAAAGAGAGAAAAGGGGAGTGAGTGAATATTGAGGCATGCAGAGGTTAAGACAGCGATGTATTGTGTCCTTGTCTTTGTTCTTTCGCTTTCATCTCTCTCTCTCCCTCCCATCCCATCTCTTTTAATTATTTATTTCATTTTCTTATAAATATTTTAATCTCATAAAATAATTTAAATTAAATAAATTTAATTAATTTATATCACTTGGCAACTTTTTACAGAGCAAACAGTTGTAGCGATGGGTGCAACCTTGATTTTCTTTCAAAAATGATATGTACAGATTTTGTAGGTCTCTCTATTCCATTATTACCGACAAATGGTTGATTGAAATGGTTCTATAAAGAGAAAAATGGTAACACCCTATTCTAGTTAAAGTGAAAATATAAATTTTAAATTTGAAAATCACATCTCATATTTCAATCCTGCAAAACATAATTTCAAACACCTTAAGTTTAGAATAATAAAAAATAAAATATTTAATACATTATTGCTGAAATTTTTAAAATTAAAAAAAATTACTAAAATAAAAAATGAAAAAGTAGAAATTATCTATATTAAATGAAAATTTTGCTTCAGGTTTTTGTGAAAATGACAAATATAGGGCTAAGTTTTGATTAAGACTTTTGAGGTTGAATTGACATAATTTTAAATCTGTAATATTTTTTATGAAGTTGCTTGAGATTTTAAAACAGTTTAATACCTAATTAGATTTTTAAATTAATTTTGAAGTAAACTATTTAAGTTAATCAACTAATTGGCAGTTTTTTTTAAAGTTGATTGCATATTTCTATACTTGCATTATTGGTTGATACGGTTAGCTCACTTTGATTTTCATAACTAAAATTTAAAATTACATACATTTTAATTTAATATGTAATATTATACAACAACTTTAATTTTATGTAATTATATATATAAAATTTTAATTTTATTTAATTTAACAAATTGTTAACACCGTACAACATAACACTATTTTAATATTTTATATTTACATATTACATATATAAAAACTTATATATATCTGTCTAAAAAAATTACAATTCAATAAAATCCAAAGCTTATACCCTGAAACAGAATTTTTGCTCAACAAAATACGCAAGCTGGCTTGAAGTACGAAAATCCAAAGCAATAATTCCGCCCAAACAATATTGGAACAGACCTAAGAGCCTTACACGAAATTTCATCCCCACAAACTTAAAATGATTACACATGTGGCACCCTCCTTATTCTTCTAGATTAACAAAAGATGCTTGTACAAGAAACTCGACCAACTTGGTTGCCCAACAAAATAAAGCATGGGTGAACAGAGAAATTAAGGAGTAATAGTTAAATCCGAACACAGTTTGGACAACTTTGGGCAACCCCACAGAGATCTATAAATACCATGACTATGGAGTTGATTTGGTATGATTATAATTTATTTTGTACCATTCTTTCCTTTTCCCTCTAAATCTTTGTTGACTTAAGCATCCGACGGTACTTTGAAGTACAAACTCTGGTGTGCTCTAACTTGTTTTCTACCTTGCAAATAATTTGAAATACCAATTTAACCCATTTAAACCATTCTTTTGTAAATAAATCATAACAAATTGGTGTCTTTTGTGGGAATCCTTGAACAAAAAACTATAGATTCTCCCACTAAACAACCCAGCCTAACCATTGCAAAAACCAAAAATCTAGAGCCACGACCCCTAATGAAGTTAATCACCTAACATTCACCCATTGTAATCTTGAATATAAGAGATCCACCTAGCACAGTAACCACCGAAATCGCTAGATCAACTTTAGTTGCCAATCTCTTTGCGCAATATGTCTACTCTTAAGATTCCTTTAGCTTCTTTCACTAGTTGGGTGCAACCAATCCATGGGCAAAGTAACTTAGCTACCAATCTTTTTTCTTTAAGTTCACTTATCGACAATGGAGACAACATAAGTTAGCTTGAGTACTTCACATTCAGTTGCATCTAGCCTGTCAAGAACAAACACCTTATTGATCACATCTAGGTCAAAGGATATAAATAGCTTCCCACAAATTTTTTCTTTTACATGTTAGGATCTAGTGTCCTTAGTGTAGTGATTTTGTCTATGTACTTGTAATTTTTCAAAGAAATTGATTTAATAAAAATCCATCATTATCATTAATATAATTTGTATGTCCTCAACGGTTTTTGCATGCAAAACAAAATGAAAACAAATATTGGCTCATTGATTATCTAATTTTTAAACTAATATTAAGCAGCATTCCATGGTCAGATCGTAATGCGAGAAGACAACTTATATTAGTAGATAATCTAAACATGTCTTTAGTTTAATCAGAATTGAGAAAATCAATGGAAAGATCGATATGTTGTCTATCAAGTCCAAATGAGCAGATATCTTATCTTGGGTACCGGAGCAAATAACTCCTAGAATATAGAGACATAGATGTGACTGATTTGACTGACAGTACATCGAGCAAGACCCAAGTAGAATAAACCCTAGACTCATTTATGAATTTATTCACTTGTGACATTCTTAGCGTGGCATTCCTTAATCTTGAGTAGATGATGGACTATACATGTGTGATTCAGATACTTTGATGTAAATCAAATCCTGGGTTCAAAATAGATAAGGTACTAAAAGTTGGCACGTTGGGTATACGATGTCTGCATGATGTAGCATTATTCCACAACAGTGGAATTCATAACCCAATAAAAGGTAAATGATATCCTCTCATTGACATTACATGATAGATGAAAAGTAATGTGGCCAGGGATCATTTGTCTTAGAGATAAATTACTTAATTACTATTTTTTATTAATTGACTTTTTATGAAGAAAGATGTAATGGTTACCATGAGATAAAATAGGATCAAAGTAGGAGAATCTAAAATATTTATTATTATATTCTATCTTTTGATGAGAATTTTGTTTTTCGTTTCTAGCTCACAAGTTTCACTTTAAAGTTTTCATTGAATTGTCATTAGAGCCCACACTCTAGCAAACCTAAGTCGAGGATAACAAAGAATATCGGTTTGTACAAAATTGGGAATGATCCATTCCGCTTCAAAGAAAACTCAAGTATAATATTATTAAATAGGTTTATTGTCATAAACATAATAACTGATCGATTTTGAAATATGTTTTTTTAAAAATTCCACTCTGCACTATTCTACTATTTTCAAATCGATTTTTCCAACACCCCAATCATCAACTACAATTACTACATCGCCCATTTTACAACAACTTGACCTCTACTCACAGTATGCCTCGTAGTTCCAGCTCCTTTCGAATGCCTTTGAATCAGATCAAAAGATATTAGATAAAACACAGAAACAATTAGAATAGATCTTCCTAAACAAAAAAAAAACAAACAAAGGAATACTAGTTGACCTTCCAAGCGCACAATCTTTATTGAAAGTTCGACTTTTGCCACAAGCAAAAATATACCTCTATTTAAACAATGAACTCAGAGTGTACTCCAACCATCATCTAAGACCTAGTTTAGGAATGCTTCATAAAAGTACTTTTGGGAAAAAAACACTTTTAAGGAAAAACTAAAATTTTCAGCTTCTCAAAAAAGTGCTTTTGGGCCAATTTTTGGCTTGGGAGAAGCACTTTTTCTCTCAAATTTGTTTAGGAACGCTTTTCTCTCAAAAGTATTTTTTGTCCCAAAAGTTCTACTTAGAAGCAATACTAAACACACCCTAGATCAAGTTGATTTCATTGAACAAGTAGTTGTGTTGAAGCAGGAGTTAAAGAATCCAAGACAACCAAGTAGAAGTTATTTTAAATGGATTGATGTTTTGTAACACCTTCAAACCGACTCGATTCATCAGGTTTTATAATCAGGAGTTACTACACACAATACTTAACAAATTAACAAAATAGTTTACTATTTCTCATTTCTTTAAAATATTTTATTTATTAATTTAAGTGAAAAGCTTAACATCTATAAAAAAAGGAGGTTTCTAAAACAACTTATTACAACAGTCTTGATAAAGATCATTACAACATATAAGTTGGTTAATTACTGACACAAATGGCGTATCCTAACTACGCCACACTTCTACTGTATGCATAATGACCCACTTCGCCACTACTTTGACGTACTTCTGGCATCGTCCCTCCTAGCACGATCTCTTTTTAAACACTTGAAAATAATAACAAACCTTATAAGTACAAGAGTACTTAGTGAGCCTCATCACATCATACCTTGGCAGATACTTTATATTTTTGTAAGAACATTTACGTGTCAACCATAATTTTGAACCACTTATATCGGGTGAATACCATTATAGTTTTGATACACACATATACACCAAATATCTTACCCTTACATATCGATTCTTTCTTACCTGACTAACTGAAGATTCTTTTAGACATTTCTTAATGCTCTTTATTGCATAAGTACTTCTCAACAGAACATACCTTTAGAATCTGTTTCATACAGACCTCATTCTAATACTTGCACTTAATCTAAAATAGTTGATCATAAACATAATTCATGGACGAATACATACACATTTTGGCGAATACATATGCAGATTTGAGTACCATCAAACTATTAATCAAATCATAATTTGAATCAATGCAGAACAACCCATACTGATAATATACTACATAAATCAATCAAATGATTTCCATGACATTTTACTCCAGAACCACAAATGCTCAAAATAATCAATAATAGAATTTTATAAGATTTTAGATAAAGTCATTATACCACCCAGATATGACAGATTCTAAATAACTTTGATTCAACCATTTCATAACACGAACTAACCCAAAATGACAATTTATTATGTCACACATTGATGCAAATATATACATATCCAACATTATCAGGTCATCATGTGGATACCTTTATTAACATGGAAATAAATAATTCTTTTCAAAACTTATTCAATTATTTCACAAATTTTGCTCAACTTTTAACCCATAGCATATCAATATTTTATCATAGCCATTATTATAGAACTAACAGAATTTGTTCATAATTTTTCCAAATAGAACTCGGCATAAAGGCATCATATAGAATCTCGTGTTTACTGCCCTAGTGGACTTCACAGATGATGCCATAAATTTCTCTCTTATGGACTAATATAGAATTTCATGTATCGTGATATACCATTTCGATTCATACATTATCGAAGGCTACACCATGAAAAATATTTGTCATAAAAATCGTAGCCCAAAAATCACAGCATGAATTTTGCAACTTGTCTCTAATACCACTAAATGTAACACCTCAAACCCTGTTTGGACGTTATGGCCAAATCTAGAGAGTTACAATAACCATTTTTGATAGTTCTGACTTGTATTACTTAGAATTCAAACAATTCAAAGTCATTTAAATAGATAATAGCAAACCATGTAAATCCAATCTTTAGAACAACAATCCAAAAAGTTAGTCCTAGTATAAGACCAGATAAACTAGTAAAATAACCAAGCTAAAAATGACTGAGTTCCTGCTACGCTGACCCGCCTAAGTATGAGAGTTACCTGAAATTCAAACAAACAGAAAAATGAGCGACTAGCACAGTGTGTAACAAATATAATCAATTATGCAGAGCAATATCAGACATACTTTCGGGTTTTCTATATTCAGATAGTTTTTAGAATCAGTAACAGAAACAGAATAGAGTATAACAGTTATAGATGCAAAGCATATCAGATACATATTCAAAGTCCTACCCCCATTCGCTACACACTATGCAGTGGTACGGATTCAGATCATATCCAGATAATGCAGATCATACTTTACTTAACAAACAACACATCAGATATATGTACAGATCATACGAACCCTACGGAAGGCCTCTATTCGATCTAAAAGACATTTACGGCCCTAGGAAAAAAATTAAAATGTTTGCCCACACGTCCGTATGGGTTCACACGACCTACATGGTTGGCCTGTATCGTCCAAACGTCCTAACACACGGCTGTGTGGCTTATATCAGTGCCACATATGGACTGTCACATATCCGTGTGACTCAAGTTAGAGAGTTACACGGTCAGACACACGACTTCACACACGCCCGTGTGACTTAAGTTAGAGAGTTACATGCTCTGGCACACGGCCTAGCACACGTCTGTGTGACTCAAGCCAAAGAGTTACACAGGCAGACACACGCCCATGTGATTCAACACACTGCCATACATGGCTTGGCACACAGCTGTGTGGCATCGACAACCCCAAGTTTAGCTTTCATTGGTTCGTCGATTTCTTGGTTTTTGTTACACACTTGGTTTGATTTTGATGCAAAAGCACTCACAAAGAATCTAGAACCTAAAACGACAATAAAAAACCAATTAAACAATTAAACAAACCAAAGTTGCTAATTTTAGCATCCAAAACAAAGTTACATTGAAGAACTTTGACAAAAAACTCCAATCGAACTTGAACGTTTACCCTCGCCACATAAAAACCAATACAAGCACTTAAACTAGTGAAAGATCTTAACCTGCAACCCCTTCACCTAAGAAAGAGAATCAATTGAATGCTCAAACAAAATAAATTGAATGAAACGAGAATAAACTCCAGTTTTGAAAAATAATGAACGAGAGTAAATATTATTATAAATTCAACAACAAAACTTACACTGTTAACCTTTCAATCGAAATGAATGAATCACATAATACACACATCAGAACAACAACAAAAATAATGGAAGGAAAGAAAAGGAAAAAAACAAAGAAAGAAAAATAATAAGAAATGACAAAGAAGTTGGGAAACAAAAAAAAAGTAAAACGTGAAAGAGGAATTTTTAGGAAGAAAAAAATTAACTAATTTAAAATAAAGCTAATTTTACAAGGTAGCATAAAAATATTTTCTTACTGCCTACGTAGGGACTCGAACACAAGATCAAAGATAAACTAAAACCTTACCACTGAACTAGCAGGCTCATTCTTGACACAAATTCACACAGAATTAAACTTAATTCGAAAGTTTAAGATAAAAGTTGAGTCAAAACAAATAGTAAAATTTTCCAAAAGTGGGACTTGAACCCCTGATCTCAAACACACAATTAAGGCTCTAAACCACTGAAGCAAACACACGTTTAATGATAGAATTGAACAAGTAAGAGTTTAAAATTTTTGGGGTATTACAAACATATCATCTTATGACATGGGTCTTAACCACATAGTCTTACACACATTAATGTATCGTGTTCTACCATTTTAGTTTTATCTTGCTGGAGGCTACACCATGAATGGTTCCAAATCATACCAAAATGCCATGGGCTTCTACTTTATGGTTTTACACTCGTTTTCAATCCATGACATGCCAATTTGGTTAGCAATATAATTGCCCTATTAGAGGCTTCACAATGAAACATTAGTTTAGCATCAACTTACCCAAATAATCACTTTCTTGCTATCTCATACACCCCGCATACCAGATTTTACCTGCATACTTATCAAACATCATTCTTTTAACAGAACTTTATACATATTATTACAACACATCTCTCTTCTTTACTACACTCATACCCTTACCATTTTCCATAGACATCATTATCCCATTTATGTATGTGTATATATATTTCTACTTCTTATTTGAACAGTTCATATAAAAGAGTCAGGATGGAGACTCATCTAATTCTCACCTACTGCAATTCTAAGCTCCAGACTTAGACATCCTTCTCGAACCAACAACAACCACTACTTAAAGACATAAATTCACTATTATAACTCTTTTACATATAATTTACTTTTCATGTCAATCGCTAACAACCTCATGCAAAAACCTTGTACTTAAAGTTTTATTGTTCATATAACTCTTACGATCTTACTCTTTTAGAACTTAACATGCAAAGTTGAAATGCTTACCCGAAGAAAGAATGACCACTGATTAAACCCAGAATTATAACTTCTAGCTTAAGAAGGAAGAGGTACCATTTGGTTTAAGAAAAATAATCAAAGGACATGTAAAAAAGAAGGATCTCATTTAGAACCCACCTCACACACATATATATATATATGACCCAACCTACTTAGTGGAGCATAACACGTGTCACACGTTTTAGAATTTGCCTTCTTAATGGTCTATAGTTTCCAAGAGAAACATAAATAAGTACCCTGCATTCGCAATTATCAGGCTAGGCTATCTTGTAACACCCCAAAATTGGGCTTTGAAGTTTTGAGGGTATTTTAAAAATTTTAGCTTATATGTGCTTTAAATTTTGTAAGGTTGGTAATCGATATTGTTTTCGGAAATAGCTATTAAAAAATTATGTGAATTTTTTAAAATGAGTTTTAAATACCTTTAATTTTGGAAAAAGGACTGATTTGTAACAGGGTCAAAATTGAGAGTGTTTATGTTACAGTTAGACCACTTTTAAAAATTGAATCTAATATCACCCCCATCAAAAGCTTTCACATTAGTTTTTCTCCTTTACTTGGTTTGTGCCGTCTTTTGTTTCCCTAAACACATTCCATTTGATTTTTGATTCCCAAACTATATTACCTTGATTTCTATCAACACTTAAGTCTTAAACCTCCATATATTTCAAGGAAAACATTAAAAATCATCATAGTTTTCTTCATTATCAAGTTGTGGGTTTTTTAAGTTTTTGACAAAACTTCCATTTTTCTTCCATCGAAGGTAACTATTCATTTTTCTATTAATTTTTAGTGTTATTGGATCCTTAAAATTGGGTTTTTAGCCATCATATTGTGAATCTTGAATAAAAGCTAAAAATAAGGTCGTTAATGGCGAATTTTAAGTTTTGAGTAAAAATGTGATTTTAAAGTGCTTTTCAATTAGTTTTGATGTAATCAGAAGGTTTCTAAAGCTAAATTGAAGTTTTGTTAAGGATTTCTTGAGTTTTAATGAATTTTTTTCATAATGGCCCTTGAAACGTGTAGCTTTGTGTAGTTTAAAGGTTGGGAGTTAGTCGTAGATGAATATGTAGATGAACATAATTTGTTTCGTGCGAAAAGATTAAGTGTAGGCCGAAATATTTGAATTTAAAGTTTTCTATGTTGAAGGTTTCGATTAAAAGAGAACGTAGCTTAGACTATATTTTTTTACTATTTAAAGTGAGTTAATGACTGATCGTTGATTGTATGCTTGTGTGGTTTGTCTTGTTGAAGTGTTGGAGTCAATAGGACCTTCAACGAGTAGAGACAAAGGCAAAGAAGAACTTGTCTGAGCTTTCAGCTTTTTGGTGAAAGCATATTTCTAGTGAGTGTTTTGGAATCGCTGCTCATAGATGATTCATTGTGTAAGTAGGAATTTAGTGGTAACCTAAACCCTTACTCTAAATTCTAAGTGTAAGTGTTCTCAGGCCTATGACTAAATGTGATATATGTGTGCTTATGCAATTGTGAAAATATGAACACTTATGAGATGCTATGACATATGCTATAAGCTCGTGATGACTGTTGCAAAAGAGAATATGTGGGTATGTTATTCATGCCATGTGATAGTAAATATGTGGGTATTTTTTCATACCACGTGACAGTGATTATAATGAGCTAACGATGTGAATATGCAGTGAAATTGTGCAAATAATCAGTAAGTAAATATGTGATAATAATGTGGATATTTTAGCCTTGTGATTTTATGAGACCGCTAGATATAGTTGGCATGCAATAGGATTGTGAGTACTCACCTTTGTGATGTGATTTTAGGGCGTTAAGGCCTAGGGACAATTTTTGGAGGGATAAGAGAATGTGAGCTAAGCTCCATTCATCGGGATATGTGTGTTTAGTGTGTTGGAGAGTGTTAGTTATATGCTTCACTTATGGGACATGATCAACTCTATGAGTCATTTTGGTATGTTGGAGATCTGTGTATCCGATGAATGGTGATAAAGTCCACATTATGTTTCATAACCTCAAGAGCTAAACTATTTTATAATGTGACTGAATGTGATTAAATATGGTTTATATGTACTATGATATATACTTAAATGATCATGTGGTTAATGTGATAAATGCGTAATAGTATAAATGAAAGATGAATAAATGTTAAATGCCTAATAGTATAAATTGAAGATGAATAAGAGCGTGAAATATGATATTAGAGTTAAATATGTATGAATATGTGACATGTCTACTTAGTTGATGCATAATGACTTGTTTTTGTAGTGGTTGTTCTGAGCATTCACTGAGCTTGTTAAGCTCACCCACCCATTTTTAACCATTGCAAGTAAGTAGTGCCAGTGTGAGCGGTGTGGTCTCGAGGAGTGATCCAAGACAAAAACTTTAGTTGCTATTAGTAGGTGTTCTTTTAATTACTTGTGTTTTGGGAATAAAAGGTAATGTAGTAGATGTTATGTTGGTTTTGCTATTATTTTTAGTTGTTTGCATGCCTATTGTGCTTAGGAACTTTTTGGACTTTAAATATGGTGTTTGGGACTATTATTTGAGACATTTTGGAATTTATTTTATGAGACAATTGATGCATGATCTTTAGAACCTATTTGGAATGATCTATGTGATGATCTATGCTATGTTCTTATGGTCTAGAATAGAGGTATCGATATTCGGGATTTAAAAACGATACCTCGGTAATTTTTGAACTGTAGGAAGCCAATTTCGCTAGTTGGTATCGATATTTTTCCATGAGTATCAATACTCGAGGTAAAATATTGATACTTTTTCACTGGTACCGATATTTTCTAAAATTTGGGTTTTGAAGATGAGAAATTGTAACACCCCTAGACGTTATGGCCAAATTTGGGTGTTACGAAAAAGAGTTTTAAATTATATCTTTCAAGTTAAAACGTATCGTTTTATTAGTTTACCAACCAGAGTCTTAATATCTGGAAAAAACTTGTGTTTATAATCTTATTTGAAACCATTTTAAGTTATTAAAAATTTGCAGCAGAAGTTTGAAAATCGTTTTATTCGAAACCAAGCTCGTGTTTCCAAAAGCCATTCGTTAAAATCATTTGTTTGCGTAAAGTTTTTTTGTCAACGTTGTGGAAAAGAAAGCAAAACAAATTCCAAATCCAAATGTTAAAACCATACAGTCCAGAAAGTCCCAAATTACAAATTCTCAAGAAAAAATAGATTTTAAAGTAAAATTGTTATTACTAAATAAAAACAGTTCTCTATCAAGTGGTCACTGCTGAGCCTCCGTTGCACCCACCCGCCTAAGTCTATGGATTACTTGAACAGAACAGACAAATAAATATGATTTTTTGTAAACTTAATGTGTAACCCAATAGAAGTAGTCATGCAACATATACAAAATCTCATATACAGTCAGATACAGATTCGGACCAAGTCCATAACAATAAAAATATCAGAATCGGTTAACAGATCATAGAATCCTACCCCCATCCTTTACACACCATTCCGCCCATCCCATCACACCATGTGAGGTTAAAAACACCCACCCATCCCTACACATCATATAATTTCGATGCGACACATAACAAATAATATGCAGCCAAGCTGCCAGATAATAGGCGAAAGGTCGTCGTACAGATCACTTCCTCCACATATTCAAATCCCACGCCAAACACAGATACATAATACGGATATAGAAATAACAGATTTAACATGCTTAAGATGCTCATATATAAATAACATACATACTTAAGTAGTATGATTAGGCATATATAAAAAATTTTTACTCAGATCGAACTATCGAAATATTAGATCACATGAAATAGGGTTTGGTTAGGACTTACCAACCCTACGGTAGGTCCACAGTCAATCGGAATGACCTGTGCAACATTAGGGAAAATTTCAAAATTTTGAGCCCACATGCTCGTGTGGCCCACACGTCCAGAATGGCCTTGCCCGTGTGTCTCCCATGGCATGGCCCAAATTAGAGATGACTCAATTTGAAATACTTTTAGGAATATCTTTAATACTTTTGTTCCTGAGTTCCCAGATGCTATCTTTGAGACATGGATGGAAGATACTGACGATGCAAGTAGAGATGGAGCTAAAGAAGACAAGAGGAATAAGTTAGAAAAATAAAAGGGGGGATTCTTGTCCTGTTATTTATTTAATTATTTTTAGGTCTTTAGGAATTTATTTCTTTCGTAATTAGGATTTAATTTCTACAGAATAAAACATAGCAAGCATGAACAAACTTAACACTTCTTTAGAAAGAATAAGACTAAGTGATGTGGTAATGGGAATGAACATGTCTAGGATTGGGTTATTAGGGAAGACTTGGTATTTAAGCTGTCTTAATGACTCACCTCTCTTTCTTTACAACCTTACTTGGTGTTCAGTTTTCATTCATTACTTTGTTCTTGCAGTGAGGACATTGCTTCTTTTTAAAGGGGTAAGGCAAATAAATTGCTTAAAATTTTAATTTTTTTTCAAGTATGCTTCAATTATTTCTTTCATAAGTATGTTTTAATAAATGAATGTTTAGAGATATTTTTCTTACTAAGATAGTTTGTATGCAATTATGAATGATGATTTTATTTAAGTGAAAGTATGTTATCATGAAGAATGAAATGCTTGTATGATCTTAGTCTTAGTAATGTTTGCCATGAAAACTTAGTTTCTTTTGAGATTAGACATGCATGAAAGTTTATATCTTTAGAATTGACTTAGTAACTTTCTTGAGGCGAAATCCTAGGGGACATAAAAAATCTAAAATGATATAGGCACTATTTCTTTGGACCGTTTGAGCCTTTTCAAGCCAACCTTATGATATTAGACCCTTGAAACTGTAATTTTGAGCTTGAAGGCCTGTTTTTGCAATGAACCAACATTATAAGCCAGTTACCATCTTTTTAAAATTATCCTAATTTTGTGCACCTATCTTAACTAAAGTTGTCTTGGGAATAAACATTTGAGGAAATTTTCATAAAGATGTATGTGCTCATGCCTAAAAAAAAACAAGCGAAGAAAAGTTCGCTTAGTCTCCAAAAAGGAAAAATGTATGAGCTTGAGTTCAAAATAAGTTTGGGGGTGTTCCAAAGGTTTACTTAAAGAAAAAGGTTGTATTACGAGAAAACCAAGACAAAGTTAAAGGTTAAGATTTTTAAAACTGAAATGTCTCATCTCTTAAAATCCCTACCTTTAACTAAGCCCCAATACAACCTTATAGAAGACCTATTGATTTGATGATTATGTCACCTTTGGAAATTATGTTGAATGAAGAATGTTATCTATGGCCGTGACATACATGCAAACTATGATTCATGTTGGCATATTTTGAAGCTTAGTATAATCTTAAGGAAGGTTTGCATATGAATTACTTGTTAATAAAGAAGATCGATAAGCATGAAGTTATCAATGCATGATTATGGAACAAAGATTGATGCTACTTACATAATTAGCAATTTTGCCTTAGGAAGACCTTTTGTTGTGCATAAACATTACTCGGGACGAGCAATGATTTAAGTTTGGGGGTGTGTAAATCGAAAAATATATAGGATTTTTCCTATGTACTTTATCACCTTTTTACTTAAATCTGTTGTTAAAACTAAGTAATTGTTTAACAAATTAATGAAATATGTGAAAATATGAAATTAGGACATAGAAATTATTAAAATGTGATTTTATGCTTTATTATATAGTTTTCATGCAATAAATGACTTATTTTATATTAATTTGAATATATTATATTTTTTAAGACATAAAGTGGGTCATGCATGATTAAATTAAATAATAAAATATAAAATCATATTTGATAATTCATTTTAAAATATTTCATTAATAATTTGGGTTTTAATTAATTATTTAAATTGGATAAATTTAATTCTTTGGTCCTTTAACTTGTTGATTTATTTTAGACAGGTCTGATAGCTTTGTTGGATTACAGAACCGTCCAAATTGGTGACCAAGTCAACCCAAAATTCGGCTGCACATGTATGTCTATTTAAATCATTCTTTGGTTTAATTGTACAAGGTCCTTGAAGAGTTGAAGAAATTAGAGATTTACTTGAAGATTTGCACTTGACCGAGTCTCAGTCCTGAGTTGTTATGGCACTAAAAAATTGACCAAAAATCAAGGAAAAATCAGCTCGACTTGCTTAATTTATGGCTGGCCACCCATGGAAGATTCTTCAAAAGATGAAAACTCCTATTTTTAGTAAACTATCCCCCTCTCCTCACCTATAAATAAGACCCTCGGATTCCTTCATTCATCATCCCTCAAGCATCGTTCTCTCTTTTCTCCAAACTCTCTTAGCCTTTTCAATTCCCTTTTCTAGCATCATCTCTTCATAGATATTTTAGCAATTAAGCCTCTTAAAGAACCCTTGGTTAGCCACCTTGGAGAACCATCAGCAAAGGAGCAAAGCAAAGGAACGAAGGAGCCTCGACAGTCAGAGTCTTGGGTGAAACCACTCTGAATTGGGTTTAATCTTCCTTTTTTTTAATTTAATATAAAGATGTTTGCTATGTGTTCTTTGCTCTTGTTTACAACAATGTTAGCTTAATTTTATTTAAGCTAGGATGATTACTTTGATTAAATAATATTTATTTGATTCATGCTTATAATGTTTGTGCCTTAATTGATCATGTTTTCAATTAAAATCGAGTTTGTATTTCGTTCATACGTGATTGAAATGCACCTGAATTAGCTGAGCGATCCTGACTAGATGACGGCTAATGGACACATAATTGAAATGTGCATGCTCAATTTAGATCCTGACCTGATTAAATTGTAGGTTGCATAAAAACTCTGACCAAGCTCTGTTATATGCATAATTTTTAGATTTGTGTGATTAAATTGTTTCAAACCTGACACGTCCCTGTTACCTCACACAAATGCTAAGAAACCCTTAGTAAATAAGGATCAGTAAAATGCATATTTACTAAGTAAAGGATTCCGAAAGGACCTGATGTGATTTCCAAACTCATGAAAGATCGAGTTGCCATGGAATGTTTTTCGAATGTTATTAAGCATGTTGATAATAAATTGAGTTTAATTAAAGTAATTGTCCTAGTTTATTTATTTTATAATTGTCGCAAATTGTGTTTAATTTTACTAAAATCTATTTCATTCATATAGTTTGCGTACTTGGGATAATTTGCATTAGGGATCATTACATTTAGTTTAATATATTTTAATCACCACTTCTTAACTATATTGTGTTTTTATTTACCAAATTATTAATATAATTTTACAAATTAAGTGACTTAGCACAAATACAATCCATATGGAGACGATAACTCATTACTTACTTATTACTTGATAACGACTGTGTACACTTGCACAAATCTACGCGTTACAGGCCACTTGACTCGAGCTATAATGCATTGCAATTGTTAAACATCTATATCATTCAATAACTAGGCATAAATAATCAACCAATTCAGAATGTATTATAAATACAATGAAATAATGATATTCAATCAACACCAAGTCTTAATCAAGCTTACGAAACTCTTAAAAAAGCTTGGGAACAAATCTAGACTAAACTAAAACTTTCACAAAAAGATAGGCAAAAAGTGAAAATAGGGGTCACACGGTCGTGTGACAAGGCTAAGGCCGTGTGGTACTATAATATGACCGTGTCGCCTAACCGTGTCACAAAATGATGCCATAGGCCATGTGCACCTAAACAAGCCTTCTAAACCAAGCAATTACACCTAAGTTCACTTATGATACAAATCATGCAATACCAACCATTAAACCTATACAAAGTGCATCAAATACCTACTTAGATTCACCATGTAACATACAACCTAAGTGCCTAACCTATATGCCATTACTGGCATCACAATTCAAGCATTAAACATTAACCATCAAACATAAACAACTTTACCTTTCATGCCCATTGAACCATAAAATATACCTCATTTTCTCATGAATATATTCATCAACCAAAGTTCACCAACTAACCGAAATATATGAAACATTCCATAACCAAAGTAACACGATAGATACCAAATCGGCTATTACCAAGTCAAGCCACTGAAACAACCAAGTAACCATTACATCTTACATCCAAATACATGATTCATATCCCAAATGGCACAAAATATAACCAAAGTACTCATAATCATATATATATCAAAACCCTATTTACTTGTCATTATAACCGAGCCAAAATAAGTAAATAGCTACCAAAAGAGTTGATGGATAGTGTGATATCCAGAAATGATCCAATCGACAGCTCGAATCCAATAATCTAAAAGAAAAAAAATAAAATAAAGTAAGCTTACTTAAAGCTTAGTAAGTCATATAATGAAACTTCACATACTTGTCATTTTAAGCATCCAATTCAAATTTAACATAAACTAGAATTCCATGTTTTGTTTCACATTCCCTAATATACCAAACGGTTAGACATGTACATATAACATTAGCAAAATCTCAAGATACATGTTTCACATGCTAATTCACAACCAATAAGTAAATAATCAGTCATTCCATGAATTTCCTTTCTAAGCATTTCATTAACTTTTTTTCCTGGAGAATTATAGTAAATTAACTTTGGATATGTGGGAAATAATGCTTACACAAGCTGACGATCGAGACATTAATGATTACACAATGCTACTTACACAAGCTGATGAGAATTTGCAACAAATGCTAGATTCTAGCCATCAGTATGGTATCCACCACTGATACTTAGTACCTGAAAATAAATCACCAACATAGAGTGCCTTGAAACTGTAACATCAGTACATAGTACCTAAAAATTGTAATCACTGGCACATAGTGCCTAAAACACCCTAATGACATGTCATTTGTATCCTAGCTATTCACTGAGTTTACATGGGCCTTAACTTGTATGCCTTAATATTTTCATGTTTATAACCTTAAACCATGATCACATGCATTCCATAGGATAATATAATTCGATACAAACATGTACAATTACCATACTCTACAATTCAGTCCCTTATTTCCACTATCAAGACTTACCTAAATTGACCATGCTAAATATACACATATACTTATACACATATGAAATTTGAATTTAGACCATTGATAAACATATTAAACCTACTACGAACTTACCTAAACGAAACAACTACCAACACCACATGAGGACTAGTCGACAACTTTTCCTTTCCCGCGATTTTCAACCGATTGATCCGTTTCTTGATCTATATATAATAATTTAGCTAAACTAACCAATTAAATATCTTAAAAATATCTAAATGTATTTGATCATTTAATGGTATTTTACATTATTTCTATAAACTTTTACTTGTTATTCAATTTAGTCCCTAAAATCGAAACTTACACATTTATCATAATTAAAACAAGATCAAGCTAGCCGAATTCTTTCCTATACATTTACAACCCATAATTATTAAAATTTCATGCTAAAATTATTATTTTATCATTTTAGTTAAAACTAACTGAAATTCCTTTACAAAATAGTCCTAATTAACAACCAAAATTATAAATATTTTATTCAACTTCATAAAACACGTAAAAACCATCAATGGAAAATTTTAAAACCTTTAACAATTTTACAAATTAGTTCTTGGGTTAGCTAGATTAAGCTACAATTATCTCAAAAGCCTAAAAACCACTAAAAAAAGGGCTTAAAAATAACTCACATGCAAGGGTCGAATGTCTTGTGGTTTTCGAAGCTTTCCTTCCTTAACGATGGTGGAAAATGAATCGGTGGAAGAAGAAACTAAAAGATGATGGCATTTTTCTTATATTTTAACATATAATTAAATATTTATTTAATTACCTAATTACCCTTTTAAAACCATGTACTTAATTTTCCACTATAATCACTTTGGGTCTATTTACCTTTTAAAAACCTTTAATCTTGGTGTTATGCTTATT